>NW_027476657.1:0-162838 GCF_051020955.1 Megalopta genalis
TACTTGCGATATAAGTGATGAAGCATAAAATGCAGGTGAAACAAACGAGTGGGCTTTACATCCATGCGTAACACATGATTTAACTTCAAATCAATGCGAAGTAGAAGATTTATCTTCAAATCCATGCGAAACAAATGGTTTAGCTTCAAATACTTGTGATATACATGTTTTAGCTTCAACTGCATGCGGAACAAACGAGTTATCTTCAAATCCAAGCGAAACACATGATTTAGCTTCAAATCAATGCGAAATAGAAGGCTTAGCATCAAATCCATGCGACACAAATTATTTCGCTTCGTATACTTGCGATATAAGTGATATAGCTTCAAATGCAGGTGAAACAAACGAGTGATATTCAAATCCAAGCGTAACACATGATTTAACTTCAAATCAATGGGAAGTAGCAGATTTACCTTCAAATCCATGCGGAACAAATGGATTAGCTTCAAATACTTGTGACATACATGATTTAGCTTCAGCTGCATGGGAAACAAACGAGTTGGCATCAAATCCAAGCGAAACACATGATTTAGCTTCAAATCAATGCGAAGTAGAAGGATAAGCAACAAATCCATGCAACACAAATTATTTAGCTTCTTATACTTGCGATATAAGTGATAAAGCTTCAAATGCAGGTGAAACAAACGAGTGATCTTCAAATCTAAGCGTAACACATGATTTACCTTCAAATCAATGGGAAGTAGCAGATTTACCTTTAAATCCATGCGAAACAAATGGTTTAGCTTCAAATACTTGTGATATACATGATTTAGCATCAGCTGCATGCGAAACAAACGAGTTAGCTTCAAATCCAAGCGAAACACATGATTTAGCTTCAAATCAATGCGAAGTAGAAGGCTTAGCATCAAATCCATGCGACACAAATTATTTAGCTTCGCATACTTGCGATATAAGTGATGAAGCTTAAAATGCAGGTGAAACAAACGAGTGGGCTTTACATCCATGCGTAACACATGATTTAAATTCAAATCAATGCGAAGTAGAAGATTTATCTTCAAATCCATGCGAAACAAATGGTTTAGCTTCAAATACTTGTGATATACATGTTTTAGCTTCAACTGCATGCGGAACAAGCAGGTTATCTTCAAATCCAAGCGAAACACATGATTTAGCTTCAAATCAATGCGAAGTAGAAGGCTTAGCATCAAATCCATGCCACACAAATTATTTAGTTTCTTATTCTTGCGATATAAGTGATAAAGCTTCAAATGCAGGTGAAACAAACAAGTAAGCTTAAAATCCAAGCGTAACACATGATTTAACTTCAAATCAATGCGAAGTAGAAGATTTACCGTCAAATCCATGCGAAACAAATGGTTTAGCTTCAAATACTTGTGATATACATGATTTAGCTTCAGCTGCATGCGAAACAAACGAGTTAGCTTCAAATCCAAGCGAAACACATGATTTAGCTTCAAATCAATGCGAAGTAGAAGGCTTAGCATCAAATCCATGCAACACAAATTATTTAGCTTCTTATACTTGCGATGTAAGTGATAAAGCATCAAATGCAGGCGAAACAAACGAGTGATATTCAAATCCAAGCGTAACACATGATTTAACTTCAGATCAGTGGGAAGTAGAAGATTTACCTTCAAATCCATGCGAAACAAATGGTTTAGCTTCAAATACTTGTGATATACATGACTTAGCTTCATCTGCATGCGAAACAAACGAGTTTGCTTCAAATCCAAGCGAAACACATGATTTAGCTTCAAATCAATGCGAAGTAGAAGGCTTAGCATCAAATCCATGCAACACAAATTATTTAGCTTCTTATACTTGCGATATAAGTGATAATGCTTCAAATGCAGGTGAAACAAACGAGTGAGCTTTAAATTCAAACATAACACATGATTTAACTTCAAATCAATGCGAAGTAGAAGATTTACCTTCAAATCCACGCGAAACAAATGGTTTAGCTTCAAATACTTGTGATATACATGATTTAGCTTCAGCTGAATGCGAAACAAACGAGTTAGCTACAAATCCAAGCGAAACACATGATTTAGCTTCAAATCAATGCGAAGTAGAAGGCTTAGCATCAAATCCATGCAATACAAATTATTTAGCTTCTTATACTTGCGATATAAGTGATAAAGCTTCAAAAGCAGGCGAAACAAACGAGTGAGCTGTAAATCCAAGCGTAACACATGATTTAACTTCAACTCAATGGGAAGTAGAAAATTTACCTTCAAATCTATGCGAAACAAATGGCTTAGCATCAAATACCTTTGATATACATGATTTAGCTTCAACTGCATGCGAAACAAACGAGTTAGCTTCAAATCCAAGCGAAACACATGATTTAGCTTCAAATCAATGCGAAATAGAAGGCTTAGCATCAAATCCATGCGACACAAATTATTTAGCTTCGTATACTTGCGATATAAGTGATATAGCTTCAAATGAAGGTGAAACAAACGAGTGATCTTCAAATCCAAGCGGAACACATGATTTAACTTCAATTCAATGGGAAGTAGCAGATTTACATTCAAATCCATGCGAAACAAATGGTTTAGCTTCAAATACTTGTGATATACATGATTTAGCTTCAACTGCATGCGAAACCAACGAATTAGCTTCAAATCCAAGCGAAACAAATGGTTTAGCTTCAAATACTTGTGATATACATGATTTAGCTTCAGCTGCATGCGAAACAGACGAGTTAGCTTCAAATCCAAGCGAAACACATGATTTAGCTTCAAATCAATGCGAAATAGAAGGCTTAGCATCAAATCCATGCAATACAAATTATTTAGCTTCTTATACTTGCGATATAAGTGATAAAGCTTCAAATGCAGGTGAAACAAACGAGTGATCTTCAAATCCAAGCTTAACACATGATTTAACTTCAAATCATTGGGAAGTAGCAGATTTACCATCAAATCCATGCGAAAGAAACGTTTTAGCTTCAAATACTTGTGATATACATGATTTAGCTTCAGCTGCATGCGAAACAAACGAGTTAGCTTCAAATCCAAGCGAAACACATGATTTAGCTTCAAATCAATGCGAAGTATAAGGCTTAGCATCAAATCCATGCAACACAAATTATTTAGCTTCTTATACTTGCGATATAAGTGATAAAGCTTCAAATGCAGGCGAAACAAACGAGTGATCTTTAAATCCAAGCGTAACACATGATTTGAATTCAAATCAATGCGAAGTAGAAGATTTACCTTCAAATTCATGCGAAACAAATGGTTTAGCTTCAAATACTTGTGATATACATGATTTAGCTTCAACTGCATGCGAAACAAACGAGTGAGCTTTAAATCCAAGCGTAACACTTGATTTAATTTCAAATCAATGCGAAGTAGAATATTTACCTTCAAATCCATGCGAAACAAATGGTTTAGCTTCAAATATTGTGATATACATGATTTAGCTTCAACTGCATGCGAAACAAACGAGTTAGCTTCAAATCCAAGCGAAACACATGATTTAGCTTCAAATCAATGCGAAATAGAAGGCTTAGCATCAAATACATGCGACACAAATTATTTAGCTTCGCATACTTGCGATATAAGTGTTAAAGCTTCAAATGCATGCGAAACAAACGAGTTAGCTTCAAATCCAAGCGAAATACATGATTTAGCTTCAAATCAATGCGAAGTAGAAGATTTACCTTCAAATCCATGCGAAACAAATGGTTTAGCTTCAAATATTGTGATATACATGATTTAGCTTCAACTGCAGGCGAAACAAACGAGTTAGCTTCAAATCCAAGCGAAACACATGATTTAGCTTCAAATCAATGCGGAATAGAAGGCTTAGCATCAAATCCATGCTACACAAATTATTTAGCTTCGTATACTTGCGATATAAGTGATATAGCTTCAAATGAAGGTGAAACAAACGAGTGATCTTCAAATCCAAGCGGAACACATGATTTAACTTCAAATCAATGGGAATTAGCAGATTTACCTTCAAATCCACGCGAAACAAATGGTTTAGCTTCAAATACTTGTGATATACATGATTTAGCTTCAACTGCATGCGAAACCAACGAATTAGCTTCAAATTCAAGCGAAACAAATGGTTTAGCTTCAAATACTTGTGATATACATGATTTAGCTTCAGCTGCATGCGAAACAGACGAGTTAGCTTCAAATCCAAGCGAAACACATGATTTAGCTTCAAATCAATGCGAAATAGAAGGCTTAGCATCAAATCCATGCAATACAAATTATTTAGCTTCTTATACTTGCGATATAAGTGATAAAGCTTCAAATGCAGGTGAAACAAACGAGTGATCTTCAAATCCAAGCTTAACACATGATTTAACTTCAAATCATTGGGAAGTAGCAGATTTACCATCAAATCCATGCGAAAGAAACGTTTTAGCTTCAAATACTTGTGATATACATGATTTAGCTTCAGCTGCATGCGAAAGAAACGAGTTAGCTTCAAATCCAAGCGAAACACATGATTTAGCTTCAAATCAATGCGAAGTATAAGGCTTAGCATCAAATCCATGCAACACAAATTATTTAGCTTCTTATACTTGCGATATAAGTGATAAAGCTTCAAATGCAGGCGAAACAAACGAGTGATCTTTAAATCCAAGCGTAACACATGATTTGAATTCAAATCAATGCGAAGTAGAAGATTTACCTTCAAATTCATGCGAAACAAATGGTTTAGCTTCAAATATTGTGATATACATGATTTAGCTTCAACTGCAGGCGAAACAAACGAGTTAGCTTCAAATCCAAGCGAAACACATGATTTAGCTTCAAATCAATGCGGAATAGAAGGCTTAGCATCAAATCCATGCTACACAAATTATTTACCTTCCTATACTGGCGATATAAGTGATATAGCTTCAAATGCAGGTGAAACAAACGAGTGATCTTCAAATCCAAGCGTAACACATGATTTAACTTCAAATCAATGGGAATTAGCAGATTTACCTTCAAATCCACGCGAAACAAATGGTTTAGCTTCAAATACTTGTGATATACATGATTTAGCTTCAGTTGCATGCGAAACAAACGAGTTAGCTTCAAATCCAAGCGAAACACATGATTTAGCTTCAAATCAATGCGAAATAGAAGGCTTAGTATCAAATCCATGAAACACAAATTATTTAGCTTCTTATACTTGCGATATAAGTGATAAAGCTTCAAAAGCAGGCGAAACAAACGAGTGAGCTGTAAATCCAAGCGTAACACATGATTTAACTTCAACTCAATGGGAAGTAGAAAATTTACCTTCAAATCTATGCGAAACAAATGGCTTAGCATCAAATACCTTTGATATACATGATTTAGCTTCAACTGCATGCGAAACAAACGAGTTAGCTTCAAATCCAAGCGAAACACATGATTTAGCTTCAAATCAATGCGAAATAGAAGGCTTAGCATCAAATCCATGCGACACAAATTATTTAGCTTCGTATACTTGCGATATAAGTGATATAGCATCAAATGAAGGTGAAACAAACGAGTGATCTTCAAATCCAAGCGGAACACATGATTTAACTTCAATTCAATGGAAAGTAGCAGATTTACATTCAAATCCATGCGAAACAAATGGTTTAGCTTCAAATACTTGTGATATACATGATTTAGCTTCAACTGCATGCGAAACCAACGAATTAGCTTCAAATCCAAGCGAAACAAATGGTTTAGCTTCAAATACTTGTGATATACATGATTTAGCTTCAGCTGCATGCGAAACAGACGAGTTAGCTTCAAATCCAAGCGAAACACATGATTTAGCTTCAAATCAATGCGAAATAGAAGGCTTAGCATCAAATACATGCAACACAAATTATTCAGCTTCTTATACTTGCGATATAAGTGATAAAGCTTCAAATGCAGGCGAAACAAACGAGTGAACTTTAAATCCAAGCGTAACACATGATTTAACTTCAAATCAATGCGAAGTAGAAGATTTACCTTCAAATCCAAGCGAAACAAATGGCTTAGCTTCAAATACCTTTGATATACATGATTTAGCTTCAACTGCATGCGAAACATACGAGTTAGCTTCAAATCCAAGCGAAACACATGATTGAGCTTCAAATCAATGCGAAATAGAAGGCTTAGCATCAAATCCATGCTACACAAATTATTTAGCTTCCTATACTTGCGATATAAGTGATTTAGCTTCAAATGCAGGTGAAACAAACGAGTGATCTTCAAATCCAAACGTAACACATGATTTAACTTCAAATCAATGCGAAGTAGCAGATTTACCTTCAAATCCATGCGAAACAAATGGTTTAGCTTCAAATACTTGTGATATACATGATTTAGCTTCAGCTGCATGCGATACAAACGAGTTAGCTTCAAATCCAAGCGAAACACATGATTTAGATTCAAACCAATGCGAAGTAGAAGGCTTAGCATCAAATCCATGCAACATAAATTATTTAGCTTCGTATACTTGC
This sequence comes from Megalopta genalis, assembly GCF_051020955.1. Lineage (NCBI taxonomy): Eukaryota > Metazoa > Arthropoda > Insecta > Hymenoptera > Halictidae > Megalopta > Megalopta genalis. Next base: position 6,425 of record NW_027476657.1, read on the forward strand.
GATATAAGTGATATAGCTTCAAATGCAGGTGAAACAAACGAGTGATCTTCAAATCCAAGCGTAACACATGATTTAACTTCAAATCAATGCGAAGTATAAGATTTACCTTCAAATCCATGCGAAACAAATGGCTTAACTTCAAATACCTTTGATATACATGATTTAGCTTCAACTGCATGCGAAACAAACGAGTTAGCTTCAAATCCAAGCGAAACACATGATTTAGCTTGAACTGCATGCGAAACAAACGAGTTAGCTTCAAATCCAAACGAAACACATGATTTAGCTTCAAATCGACGCGAAGTAGAAGATTTACCTTCAAATACATGCGAAACAAATGGTTTAGCTTCAAATACTTGTGATATATATGATTTAGCTTCAACTGCACCCGAAACAAACGAGTAAGCTTCAAATCCAAGCGAAACACATGATTTAGCTTCAAATCAATGCGAAGTAGAAGGCTTAGCATCAAATCCATGCGACACAATTTATTTAGCTTCGTACACTTGCGATATAAGTGATATAGCTTCAAATGCAGGTGAAACAAACGAGTGATCTTCAAATCCAAGCGTAACACATGATTTAACTTCAGATCAATGGGAAATAGAAGATTTACCTTCAAATGCATGCGAAACAAATGGTTTAGCTTCAAATACTTGTGATACACATGATTTGGCTTCAACTGCATGCGAAACAAACGAGTTAGCTTCAAATCCAAGCGAAACACATGATTTAGCTTCAAATCGATGCGAAGTAGGAGATTTACCTTCAAATACATGCGAAACAAATGGTTTAGCTTCAAATACTTGTGATACACATGATTTAGCTTCGGCTGCATGCGAAACAAACGAGTTAGCTTCAAATCCAAGCGAAACACATGATTTAGCTTCAAATCAATGCGAAATAGAAGGCTTAGCATCAAATCCATGCGACACATATTATTTAGCTTCTTATACTTGCGATATAAGTGATATAGCTTCAAATGCAGGCGAAACACACGAGTGATCTTCAAATCCAAGCGTAACACACGATTTAACTTCAAATCAATACGAAGTAGAAGATTTACCTTCAAATCCATGCGAAACAAATGGTTTAGCTTCAAATACTTGTGATACACATGATTTAGCTTCAACTGCATGCGAAACAAACGAGTTAGCTTCAAATCCAAGCGAAACACATGATTTAGATTCAAACCAATGCGAAGTAGAAGGCTTAGCATCAAATCCATGCAACATAAATTATTTAGCTTCGTATACTTGCGATATAAGTGATATAGCTTCAAATGCAGGTGAAACAAACGAGTGATCTTCAAATCCAAGCGTAACACATGATTTAACTTCAAATCAATGCGAAGTAGAAGATTTACCTTCAAATCCATGCGAAACAAATGGCTTAACTTCAAATACCTTTGATATACATGATTTAGCTTCAACTGCATGCGAAACAAACGAGTTAGCTTCAAATCCAAGCGAAACACATGATTTAGCTTGAACTGCATGCGAAACAAACGAGTTAGCTTCAAATCCAAACGAAACACATGATTTAGCTTCAAATCGACGCGAAGTAGAAGATTTACCTTCAAATACATGCGAAACAAATGGTTTAGCTTCAAATACTTGTGATATATATGATTTAGCTTCAACTGCACCCGAAACAAACGAGTAAGCTTCAAATCCAAGCGAAACACATGATTTAGCTTCAAATCAATGCGAAGTAGAAGGCTTAGCATCAAATCCATGCGACACAATTTATTTAGCTTCGTACACTTGCGATATAAGTGATATAGCTTCAAATGCAGGTGAAACAAACGAGTGATCTTCAAATCCAAGCGTAACACATGATTTAACTTCAGATCAATGGGAAATAGAAGATTTACCTTCAAATGCATGCGAAACAAATGGTTTAGCTTCAAATACTTGTGATACACATGATTTGGCTTCAACTGCATGCGAAACAAACGAGTTAGCTTCAAATCCAAGCGAAACACATGATTTAGCTTCAAATCGATGCGAAGTAGGAGATTTACCTTCAAATACATGCGAAACAAATGGTTTAGCTTCAAATACTTGTGATACACATGATTTAGCTTCGGCTGCATGCGAAACAAACGAGTTAGCTTCAAATCCAAGCGAAACACATGATTTAGCTTCAAATCAATGCGAAATAGAAGGCTTAGCATCAAATCCATGCGACACATATTATTTAGCTTCTTATACTTGCGATATAAGTGATATAGCTTCAAATGCAGGCGAAACACACGAGTGATCTTCAAATCCAAGCGTAACACACGATTTAACTTCAAATCAATACGAAGTAGAAGATTTACCTTCAAATCCATGCGAAACAAATGGTTTAGCTTCAAATACTTGTGATACACATGATTTAGCTTCAACTGCATGCGAAACAAACGAGTTAGCTTCAAATCCAAGCGAAACACATGATTTAGCTTCAAATCGATGCGAAGTAGAAGGCTTAGCATCAAATCAATGCGACACAAATTATTTAGCTTCGTATACTTGCAATATAAGTGATATAGCTTCAAATGCAGGTGAAACAAACCAGTGATCTTCAAATCCAAGCGTAACACTTGATTTAACTTCAAATCAATGGGAAGTAGAAGATTTACCTTCAAATCCATGCGAAACAAATGGTTTAGCTTCAAATACTTGTGATATACATGATTTAGTTTCAGCTGCATGCGAAACAAACGAGTTAGCTTCAAATCCAAGCGAAACACATGATTTAGCTTCAAATCAATGCGAAGTAGAAGGCTTAGCATCAAATCCATGCGACACAAATTATTTAGCTTCGTATACTTGCGATATAAGTGATATAGCTTCAAATGCAGACGAAACAAACGAGTGATCTTCAAATCCAAGCGTAACTCATGATTTAACTTCAAATCCATGCGAAACAAATGGTTCAGCTTCAAATACTTGTGATACACATGAATTTGCTTCAGCTGCATGCGAAGCAAACGATTTAGCTTCAAATCCAAGCGAAACACATGATTTAACTTCAAATCAATGCGAAGTAGAAGGCTTACCATCAAATCCATGCAACACAAATTATTTAGCTTCTTATACTTGCGATATAAGTGATATAGCTTCAAATGCAGGCGAATCACACGAGTTAGCTTCAAGTCCAAGCGAAACACATGATTTAGCTTCAAATCAATGCGAAGTAGAAGGCGTAGCATCAAATCCATGCAACACAAATTATTTAGCTTCTTATACTTGCGATATAAGCGATAAAGCTTCAAATGCAGGTGAAACAAACGAGTGAGCTTAAAATCCAAGCGTAACACATGATTTAGCTTCAAATCAATGCGAAATAGAAGGCTTAGCATCAAATCCATGCGACACAAATTATTTAGCTTCTTATACTTGCGATATAAGTGATATAGCTTCAAATGCAGGCGAAACACACGAGTGATCTTCAAATCCAAGCGTAACACATGATTTAACTTCAAATCAATACGAAGTAGAAGATTTACCTTCAAATCCATGCGAAACAAATGGTTTAGCTTCAAATACTTGTGATACACATGATTTAGCTTGAACTGCATGCGAAACAAACGAGTTAGCTTCAAATCCAAACGAAACACATGATTTAGCTTCAAATCGATGCGAAGTAGAAGATTTACCTTCAAATACATGCGAAACAAATGGTTTAGCTTCAAATACTTGTGATATATATGATTTAGCTTCAACTGCACCCGAAACAAACGAGTAAGCTTCAAATCCAAGCGAAACACATGATTTAGCTTCAAATCAATGCGAAGTAGAAGGCTTAGCATCAAATCCATGCGACACAATTTATTTAGCTTCGTACACTTGCGATATAAGTGATATAGCTTCAAATGCAGGTGAAACAAACGAGTGATCTTCAAATCCAAGCGTAACACTTGATTTAACTTCAAATCAATGGGAAGTAGAAGATTTACCTTCAAATCCATGCGAAACAAATGGTTTAGCTTCAAATACTTGTGATATACATGATTTAGTTTCAGCTGCATGCGAAACAAACGAGTTAGCTTCAAATCCAAGCGAAACACATGATTTAGCTTCAAATCAATGCGAAGTAGAAGGCTTAGCATCAAATCCATGCGACACAAATTATTTAGCTTCGTATACTTGCGATATAAGTGATATAGCTTCAAATGCAGACGAAACAAACGAGTGATCTTCAAATCCAAGCGTAACTCATGATTTAACTTCAAATCCATGCGAAACAAATGGTTCAGCTTCAAATACTTGTGATACACATGAATTTGCTTCAGCTGCATGCGAAGCAAACGATTTAGCTTCAAATCCAAGCGAAACACATGATTTAACTTCAAATCAATGCGAAGTAGAAGGCTTACCATCAAATCCATGCAACACAAATTATTTAGCTTCTTATACTTGCGATATAAGTGATATAGCTTCAAATGCAGGCGAATCACACGAGTTAGCTTCAAGTCCAAGCGAAACACATGATTTAGCTTCAAATCAATGCGAAGTAGAAGGCGTAGCATCAAATCCATGCAACACAAATTATTTAGCTTCTTATACTTGCGATATAAGCGATAAAGCTTCAAATGCAGGTGAAACAAACGAGTGAGCTTAAAATCCAAGCGTAACACATGATTTAGCTTCAAATCAATGCGAAATAGAAGGCTTAGCATCAAATCCATGCGACACAAATTATTTAGCTTCTTATACTTGCGATATAAGTGATATAGCTTCAAATGCAGGCGAAACACACGAGTGATCTTCAAATCCAAGCGTAACACATGATTTAACTTCAAATCAATACGAAGTAAAAGATTTACCTTCAAATCCATGCGAAACAAATGGTTTAGCTTCAAATACTTGTGATACACATGATTTAGCTTGAACTGCATGCGAAACAAACGAGTTAGCTTCAAATCCAAACGAAACACATGATTTAGCTTCAAATCGATGCGAAGTAGAAGATTTACCTTCAAATACATGCGAAACAAATGGTTTAGCTTCAAATACTTGTGATATATATGATTTAGCTTCAACTGCACCCGAAACAAACGAGTAAGCTTCAAATCCAAGCGAAACACATGATTTAGCTTCAAATCAATGCGAAGTAGAAGGCTTAGCATCAAATCCATGCGACACAATTTATTTAGCTTCGTACACTTGCGATATAAGTGATATAGCTTCAAATGCAGGTGAAACAAACGAGTGATCTTCAAATCCAAGCGTAACACATGATTTAACTTCAGATCAATGGGAAATAGAAGATTTACCTTCAAATGCATGCGAAACAAATGGTTTAGCTTCAAATACTTGTGATACACATGATTTAGCTTCAACTGCATGCGAAACAAACGAGTTAGCTTCAAATCCAAGCGAAACACATGATTTAGCTTCAAATCGATGCGAAGTAGGAGATTTACCTTCAAATACATGCGAAACAAATGGTTTAGCTTCAAATACTTGTGTTACACATGATTTAGCTTCGGCTGCATGCGAAACAAACGAGTTAGCTTCAAATCCAAGCGAAACACATGATTTAGCTTCAAATCAATGCGAAAAAGAAGGCTTAGCATCAAATCCATGCGACACATATTATTTAGCTTCTTATACTTGCGATATAAGTGATATAGCTTCAAATGCAGGCGAAACACACGAGTGATCTTCAAATCCAAGCGTAACACATGATTTAACTTCAAATCAATACGAAGTAGAAGATTTACCTTCAAATCCATGCGAAACAAATGGTTTAGCTTCAAATACTTGTGATACACATGATTTAGCTTCAACTGCATGCGAAACAAACGAGTTAGCTTCAAATCCAAGCGAAACACATGATTTAGCTTCAAATCGATGCGAAGTAGAAGGCTTAGCATCAAATCAATGCGACACAAATTATTTAGCTTCGTATACTTGCAATATAAGTGATATAGCTTCAAATGCAGGTGAAACAAACCAGTGATCTTCAAATCCAAGCGTAACACTTGATTTAACTTCAAATCAATGGGAAGTAGAAGATTTACCTTCAAATCCATGCGAAACAAATGGTTTAGCTTCAAATACTTGTGATATACATGATTTAGTTTCAGCTGCATGCGAAACAAACGAGTTAGCTTCAAATCCAAGCGAAACACATGATTTAGCTTCAAATCAATGCGAAGTAGAAGGCTTAGCATCAAATCCATGCGACACAAATTATTTAGCTTCGTATACTTGCGATATAAGTGATATAGCTTCAAATGCAGACGAAACAAACGAGTGATCTTCAAATCCAAGCGTAACACATGATTTAACTTCAAATCCATGCGAAACAAATGGTTCAGCTTCAAATACTTGTGATACACATGAATTTGCTTCAGCTGCATGCGAAACAAACGATTTAGCTTCAAATCCAAGCGAAACACATGATTTAACTTCAAATCAATGCGAAGTAGAAGGCTTACCATCAAATCCACGCAACACAAATTATTTAGCTTCTTATACTTGCGATATAAGTGATATAGCTTCAAATGCAGGCGAAACACACGAGTGATCTTCACACCCAAGGGAAACACATTATTTATCTTCAAATCAATGCGAAGTAGAAGATTTACCTTCAAATCCATGCGAAACAAATGGTTTAGCTTCAAATACTTGTGATATACATGATTTAGTTTCAGCTGCATGCCAAACAAACGAGTTAGCTTCAAATCCAAGCGAAACACACGATTTAGCTTCAAATCAATGCGAAGTAGAAGGCTTAGCATCAAATCCATGCAACACAAATTATTTAGCTTCTTATACTTGCGATATAAGTGATAAAGCATCAAATGCAGGCGAAACAAACGAGTGAGCTTTAAATCCAAGCGTAACACATGATTTAACTTCAAATCAATGCGAAGTAGAAGATTTACCTTCAAATCCATGCGAAACAAATGGTTTAGCTTCAAATACTTGTGATATACATGATTTAGCTTCGGCTGCATGCGAAACAAACGAGTTAGCTTCAAATCCAAGCGATACACATGATTTAGCTTCAAATCAATGCGAAGTAGAAGGCTTAGCATCAAATCCATGCGACACAAATTATTTAGCTTCTTATACTTGCGATATAAGTGATATAGCTTCAAATGCAGGCGAAACACACGAGTGATCTTCAAATCCATGCGTAGCACATGATTTAACTTCAAATCAATACGAAGTAGAAGATTTACCTTCAAATCCATGCGAAACAAATGGTTTAGCTACAAATACTTGTGATACACATGATTTAGCTTCAACTGCATGCGAAACAAACGAGTTAGCTTCAAATCCAAGCGAAACACATGATTTAGCTTCAAATCGATGCGAAGTAGGAGATTTACCTTCAAATCCATGCGAAACAAACGGTTTAGCTTCAAATACTTTTGATATACATGATTTAGCTTCAGCTTCATGCGAAACAAACGAGTTAGCTTCAAATCCAAGCGAAACACATGATTTAGCTTCAAATCAATGTGAAGTAGAAGGCTTAGCATCAAATCCATGCAACACAAATTATTTAGCTTCTTATACTTGCGATATAAGTGATAAAGCTTCAAATGCAGGCGAAACAAACGAGTGAGCTTTAAATCCAAGCGCAACAGATGATTTAACTTCAAATCAATGCGAAGTAGAAGATTTAGGTTCAAATCCATGCGAAACAAATGGTTTAGCTTCAAATACTTGTGATATACATGATTTAGTTTCAACTGCATGCGAAACAAACGAGTTAGCTTCAAATCCAAGCGAAACACATGATTTAGCTTCAAATCAATGCGAAATAGAAGGCTTAGCATCAAATCCATGCGACACAAATTATTTAGCTTCGTATCCTTGCAATATAAGTGATATAGCTTCAAATGCAACAAACAAACGAGTGATCTTCAAATCCGAGCGTAACACTTGATTTAACTTCAAATCAATGGGAAGTAGATGATTTACCTTCTAATCCATGCGAAACAAATTGTTTTAGCTTCAAATACTTTTGATATACATGATTTAGCTTCAGCTTCATGCGAAACAAACGAGTTAGCTTCAAATCCAAGCAAAACACAAGATTTAGCTTCAAATCAATGCGAAGTAGAAATCTTAGCATCAAATCCATGCAACACAAATTATTTAGCTTCTTATACTTGCGATATAAGTGATAAAGCTTCAAATGCAGGCGAAACAAACGAGTGATCTTCAAATCCAAGCGTAACACATGATTTAACTTCAAATCAATGGGAAGTAGAAGATTTACCTTCAAATCCATGCGAAACAAATGGTTTAGCTTCAGATACTTGTGATACACATGATTTAGCTTCGGCTGCATGCGAAACAAACGAGTTAGCTTAAAATCCAAGCGGAACACATGATTTAGCTTCAAATCAATGCGAAATAGAAGGCTTAGCATCAAATCAATGCGACACAAATTATTTAGCTTCGTATACTTGCGATGTAAGTGATATAGCTTCAAATGCAGGCGAAACAAACGAGTGATCTTCAAATCCAAGCGTAACAAATGATTTAACTTCAAATCAATGGGAAGTAGCAGATTTACCATCAAATCCATGCGAAACAAATGGTTTAGCTTCAAATACTTGTGATATACATGATTTAGCTTCAGCTGCATGGGAAACAAACGAGTTAGCTTCAAATCCAAGCGAAACACATGATTTAGCTTCAAATCAATGCGAAGTAGAAGGATTAGCATCAAATCCATGCAACACAAATTATTTAGCTTCTTATAATTGCGATATAAGTGATAAAGCTTCAAATGCAGACGAAACAAACGAGTGATCTTCAAATCCAAGCGTAACACATGATTTAACTTCAAATCCATGCGAAACAAATGGTTCAGCTTCAAATACTTGTGATACACATGAATTTGCTTCAGCTGCATGCGAAACAAACGATTTAGCTTCAAATCCAAGCGAAACACATGATTTAACTTCAAATCAATGCGAAGTAGAAGGCTTACCATCAAATCCACGCAACACAAATTATTTAGCTTCTTATACTTGCGATATAAGTGATATAGCTTCAAATGCAGGCGAAACACACGAGTGATCTTCACACCCAAGGGAAACACATTATTTATCTTCAAATCAATGCGAAGTAGAAGATTTACCCTCAAATCCATGCGAAACAAATGGTTTAGCTTCAAATACTTGTGATATACATGATTTAGTTTCAGCTGCATGCCAAACAAACGAGTTAGCTTCAAATCCAAGCGAAACACACGATTTAGCTTCAAATCAATGCGAAGTAGAAGGCTTAGCATCAAATCCATGCAACACAAATTATTTAGCTTCTTATACTTGCGATATAAGTGATAAAGCATCAAATGCAGGCGAAACAAACGAGTGAGCTTTAAATCCAAGCGTAACACATGATTTAACTTCAAATCAATGCGAAGTAGAAGATTTACCTTCAAATCCATGCGAAACAAATGGTTTAGCTTCAAATACTTGTGATATACATGATTTAGCTTCGGCTGCATGCGAAACAAACGAGTTAGCTTCAAATCCAAGCGATACACATGATTTAGCTTCAAATCAATGCGAAGTAGAAGGCTTAGCATCAAATCCATGCGACACAAATTATTTAGCTTCTTATACTTGCGATATAAGTGATATAGCTTCAAATGCAGGCGAAACACACGAGTGATCTTCAAATCCATGCGTAGCACATGATTTAACTTCAAATCAATACGAAGTAGAAGATTTACCTTCAAATCCATGCGAAACAAATGGTTTAGCTTCAAATACTTGTGATACACATGAATTTGCTTCAGCTGCATGCGAAACAAACGATTTAGCTTCAAATCCAAGCGAAACACATGATTTAACTTCAAATCAATGCGAAGTAGAAGGCTTACCATCAAATCCACGCAACACAAATTATTTAGCTTCTTATACTTGCGATATAAGTGATATAGCTTCAAATGCAGGCGAAACACACGAGTGATCTTCACACCCAAGGGAAACACATTATTTATCTTCAAATCAATGCGAAGTAGAAGATTTACCTTCAAATCCATGCGAAACAAATGGTTTAGCTTCAAATACTTGTGATATACATGATTTAGTTTCAGCTGCATGCGAAACAAACGAGTTAGCTTCAAATCCAAGCGAAACACACGATTTAGCTTCAAATCAATGCGAAGTAGAAGGCTTAGCATCAAATCCATGCAACACAAATTATTTAGCTTCTTATACTTGCGATATAAGTGATAAAGCATCAAATGCAGGCGAAACAAACGAGTGAGCTTTAAATCCAAGCGTAACACATGATTTAACTTCAAATCAATGCGAAGTAGAAGATTTACCTTCAAATCCATGCGAAACAAATGGTTTAGCTTCAAATACTTGTGATATACATGATTTAGCTTCGGCTGCATGCGAAACAAACGAGTTAGCTTCAAATCCAAGCGATACACATGATTTAGCTTCAAATCAATGCGAAGTAGAAGGCTTAGCATCAAATCCATGCGACACAAATTATTTAGCTTCTTATACTTGCGATATAAGTGATATAGCTTCAAATGCAGGCGAAACACACGAGTGATCTTCAAATCCATGCGTAGCACATGATTTAACTTCAAATCAATACGAAGTAGAAGATTTACCTTCAAATCCATGCGAAACAAATGGTTTAGCTTCAAATACTTGTGATACACATGATTTAGCTTCAACTGCATGCGAAACAAACGAGTTAGCTTCAAATCCAAGCGAAACACATGATTTAGCTTCAAATCGATGCGAAGTAGGAGATTTACCTTCAAATCCATGCGAAACAAACGGTTTAGCTTCAAATACTTTTGATATACATGATTTAGCTTCAGCTTCATGCGAAACAAACGAGTTAGCTTCAAATCCAAGCGAAACACATGATTTAGCTTCAAATCAATGTGAAGTAGAAGGCTTAGCATCAAATCCATGCAACACAAATTATTTAGCTTCTTATACTTGCGATATAAGTGATAAAGCTTCAAATGCAGGCGAAACAAACGAGTGAGCTTTAAATCCAAGCGCAACAGATGATTTAACTTCAAATCAATGCGAAGTAGAAGATTTAGGTTCAAATCCATGCGAAACAAATGGTTTAGCTTCAAATACTTGTGATATACATGATTTAGTTTCAACTGCATGCGAAACAAACGAGTTAGCTTCAAATCCAAGCGAAACACATGATTTAGCTTCAAATCAATGCGAAATAGAAGGCTTAGCATCAAATCCATGCGACACAAATTATTTAGCTTCGTATCCTTGCAATATAAGTGATATAGCTTCAAATGCAACAAACAAACGAGTGATCTTCAAATCCGAGCGTAACACTTGATTTAACTTCAAATCAATGGGAAGTAGATGATTTACCTTCTAATCCATGCGAAACAAATTGTTTTAGCTTCAAATACTTTTGATATACATGATTTAGCTTCAGCTTCATGCGAAACAAACGAGTTAGCTTCAAATCCAAGCAAAACACAAGATTTAGCTTCAAATCAATGCGAAGTAGAAATCTTAGCATCAAATCCATGCAACACAAATTATTTAGCTTCTTATACTTGCGATATAAGTGATAAAGCTTCAAATGCAGGCGAAACAAACGAGTGATCTTCAAATCCAAGCGTAACACATGATTTAACTTCAAATCAATGGGAAGTAGAAGATTTACCTTCAAATCCATGCGAAACAAATGGTTTAGCTTCAGATACTTGTGATACACATGATTTAGCTTCGGCTGCATGCGAAACAAACGAGTTAGCTTAAAATCCAAGCGGAACACATGATTTAGCTTCAAATCAATGCGAAATAGAAGGCTTAGCATCAAATCAATGCGACACAAATTATTTAGCTTCGTATACTTGCAATATAAGTGATATAGCTTCAAATGCAGGTGAAACAAACCAGTGATCTTCAAATCCAAGCGTAACACTTGATTTAACTTCAAATCAATGCGAAGTAGAAGGCTTAGCATCAAATCCATGCGACACAAATTATTTAGCTTCGTATACTTGGGATATAAGTGATATAGCTTCAAATGCAGACGAAACAAACGAGTGATCTTCAAATCCAAGCGTAACACATGATTTAACTTCAAATCCATGCGAAACAAATGGTTCAGCTTCAAATACTTGTGATACACATGAATTTGCTTCAGCTGCATGCGAAACAAACGATTTAGCTTCAAATCCAAGCGAAACACATGATTTAACTTCAAATCAATGCGAAGTAGAAGGCTTACCATCAAATCCATGCAACACAAATTATTTAGCTTCTTATACTTGCGATATAAGTGATATAGCTTCAAATGCAGGCGAAACACACGAGTGATCTTCACACCCAAGGGAAACACATTATTTAACTTCAAATCAATGCGAAGTAGAAGATTTACCTTCAAATCCAAGCGAAACAAATGGTTTAGCTTCAAATACTTGTGATATACATGATTTAGTTTCAGCTGCATGCCAAACAAACGAGTTAGCTTCAAATCCAAGCGAAACACACGATTTAGCTTCAAATCAATGCGAAGTAGAAGGCGTAGCAACTAATCCATGCAACACAACTTATTTAGCTTCTTATACTTGCGATATAAGTGATAAAGCTTCAAATGCAGGTGAAACAGACGAGTGAGCTGTAAATCCAAGCGTAACACATGATTTATATTCAAATCAATACGAAGTAGAAGATTTACCTTCAAATCCATTTCTAAACAAATGGTTTAGCTTCAAATACTTGTGATATACATGATTTAGCTTCGGCTGCATGCGAAACAAACGAGTTAGCTTCAAATCCAAGCGAAACACATGATTTAGCTTCAAATCAATGCGAAAAAGAAGGCTTAGCATCAAATCCATGCGACACATATTATTTAGCTTCTTATACTTGCGATATAAGTGATATAGCTTCAAATGCAGGCGAAACACACGAGTGATCTTCAAATCCAAGCGTAACACATGATTTAACTTCAAATCAATACGAAGTAGAAGATTTACCTTCAAATCCATGCGAAACAAATGGTTTAGCTTCAAATACTTGTGATACACATGATTTAGCTTCAACTGCATGCGAAACAAACGAGTTAGCTTCAAATCCAAGCGAAACACATGATTTAGCTTCAAATCGATGCGAAGTAGAAGGCTTAGCATCAAATCAATGCGACACAAATTATTTAGCTTCGTATACTTGCAATATAAGTGATATAGCTTCAAATGCAGGTGAAACAAACCAGTGATCTTCAAATCCAAGCGTAACACTTGATTTAACTTCAAATCAATGGGAAGTAGAAGATTTACCTTCAAATCCATGCGAAACAAATGGTTTAGCTTCAAATACTTGTGATATACATGATTTAGTTTCAGCTGCATGCGAAACAAACGAGTTAGCTTCAAATCCAAGCGAAACACATGATTTAGCTTCAAATCAATGCGAAGTAGAAGGCTTAGCATCAAATCCATGCGACACAAATTATTTAGCTTCGTATACTTGCGATATAAGTGATATAGCTTCAAATGCAGACGAAACAAACGAGTGATCTTCAAATCCAAGCGTAACACATGATTTAACTTCAAATCCATGCGAAACAAATGGTTCAGCTTCAAATACTTGTGATACACATGAATTTGCTTCAGCTGCATGCGAAACAAACGATTTAGCTTCAAATCCAAGCGAAACACATGATTTAACTTCAAATCAATGCGAAGTAGAAGGCTTACCATCAAATCCACGCAACACAAATTATTTAGCTTCTTATACTTGCGATATAAGTGATATAGCTTCAAATGCAGGCGAAACACACGAGTGATCTTCACACCCAAGGGAAACACATTATTTATCTTCAAATCAATGCGAAGTAGAAGATTTACCCTCAAATCCATGCGAAACAAATGGTTTAGCTTCAAATACTTGTGATATACATGATTTAGTTTCAGCTGCATGCCAAACAAACGAGTTAGCTTCAAATCCAAGCGAAACACACGATTTAGCTTCAAATCAATGCGAAGTAGAAGGCTTAGCATCAAATCCATGCAACACAAATTATTTAGCTTCTTATACTTGCGATATAAGTGATAAAGCATCAAATGCAGGCGAAACAAACGAGTGAGCTTTAAATCCAAGCGTAACACATGATTTAACTTCAAATCAATGCGAAGTAGAAGATTTACCTTCAAATCCATGCGAAACAAATGGTTTAGCTTCAAATACTTGTGATATACATGATTTAGCTTCGGCTGCATGCGAAACAAACGAGTTAGCTTCAAATCCAAGCGATACACATGATTTAGCTTCAAATCAATGCGAAGTAGAAGGCTTAGCATCAAATCCATGCGACACAAATTATTTAGCTTCTTATACTTGCGATATAAGTGATATAGCTTCAAATGCAGGCGAAACACACGAGTGATCTTCAAATCCATGCGTAGCACATGATTTAACTTCAAATCAATACGAAGTAGAAGATTTACCTTCAAATCCATGCGAAACAAATGGTTTAGCTTCAAATACTTGTGATACACATGATTTAGCTTCAACTGCATGCGAAACAAACGAGTTAGCTTCAAATCCAAGCGAAACACATGATTTAGCTTCAAATCGATGCGAAGTAGGAGATTTACCTTCAAATCCATGCGAAACAAACGGTTTAGCTTCAAATACTTTTGATATACATGATTTAGCTTCAGCTTCATGCGAAACAAACGAGTTAGCTTCAAATCCAAGCGAAACACATGATTTAGCTTCAAATCAATGTGAAGTAGAAGGCTTAGCATCAAATCCATGCAACACAAATTATTTAGCTTCTTATACTTGCGATATAAGTGATAAAGCTTCAAATGCAGGCGAAACAAACGAGTGAGCTTTAAATCCAAGCGCAACAGATGATTTAACTTCAAATCAATGCGAAGTAGAAGATTTAGGTTCAAATCCATGCGAAACAAATGGTTTAGCTTCAAATACTTGTGATATACATGATTTAGTTTCAACTGCATGCGAAACAAACGAGTTAGCTTCAAATCCAAGCGAAACACATGATTTAGCTTCAAATCAATGCGAAATAGAAGGCTTAGCATCAAATCCATGCGACACAAATTATTTAGCTTCGTATCCTTGCAATATAAGTGATATAGCTTCAAATGCAACAAACAAACGAGTGATCTTCAAATCCGAGCGTAACACTTGATTTAACTTCAAATCAATGGGAAGTAGATGATTTACCTTCTAATCCATGCGAAACAAATTGTTTTAGCTTCAAATACTTTTGATATACATGATTTAGCTTCAGCTTCATGCGAAACAAACGAGTTAGCTTCAAATCCAAGCAAAACACAAGATTTAGCTTCAAATCAATGCGAAGTAGAAATCTTAGCATCAAATCCATGCAACACAAATTATTTAGCTTCTTATACTTGCGATATAAGTGATAAAGCTTCAAATGCAGGCGAAACAAACGAGTGATCTTCAAATCCAAGCGTAACACATGATTTAACTTCAAATCAATGGGAAGTAGAAGATTTACCTTCAAATCCATGCGAAACAAATGGTTTAGCTTCAGATACTTGTGATACACATGATTTAGCTTCGGCTGCATGCGAAACAAACGAGTTAGCTTAAAATCCA
Organism: Megalopta genalis; assembly: GCF_051020955.1. Lineage (NCBI taxonomy): Eukaryota > Metazoa > Arthropoda > Insecta > Hymenoptera > Halictidae > Megalopta > Megalopta genalis. The sequence continues at coordinate 22,020 of NW_027476657.1, forward strand.
AGCGGAACACATGATTTAGCTTCAAATCAATGCGAAATAGAAGGCTTAGCATCAAATCAATGCGACACAAATTATTTAGCTTCGTATACTTGCAATATAAGTGATATAGCTTCAAATGCAGGTGAAACAATCCAGTGATCTTCAAATCCAAGCGTAACACTTGATTTAACTTCAAATCAATGCGAAGTAGAAGGCTTAGCATCAAATCCATGCGACACAAATTATTTAGCTTCGTATACTTGGGATATAAGTGATATAGCTTCAAATGCAGACGAAACAAACGAGTGATCTTCAAATCCAAGCGTAACACATGATTTAACTTCAAATCCATGCGAAACAAATGGTTCAGCTTCAAATACTTGTGATACACATGAATTTGCTTCAGCTGCATGCGAAACAAACGATTTAGCTTCAAATCCAAGCGAAACACATGATTTAACTTCAAATCAATGCGAAGTAGAAGGCTTACCATCAAATCCATGCAACACAAATTATTTAGCTTCTTATACTTGCGATATAAGTGATATAGCTTCAAATGCAGGCGAAACACACGAGTGATCTTCACACCCAAGGGAAACACATTATTTAACTTCAAATCAATGCGAAGTAGAAGATTTACCTTCAAATCCAAGCGAAACAAATGGTTTAGCTTCAAATACTTGTGATATACATGATTTAGTTTCAGCTGCATGCCAAACAAACGAGTTAGCTTCAAATCCAAGCGAAACACACGATTTAGCTTCAAATCAATGCGAAGTAGAAGGCGTAGCAACTAATCCATGCAACACAACTTATTTAGCTTCTTATACTTGCGATATAAGTGATAAAGCTTCAAATGCAGGTGAAACAGACGAGTGAGCTGTAAATCCAAGCGTAACACATGATTTAAATTCAAATCAATACGAAGTAGAAGATTTACCTTCAAATCCATTTCTAAACAAATGGTTTAGCTTCAAATACTTGTGATATACATGATTTAGCTTCAGCTGCATGCGAAACAAACGAGTTAGCTTCAAATCCAAGCGAAACACATGATTTAGCTTCAAATCAATGCGAAATAGAAGGCTTAGCATCAAATCCATGCGACACAAATTATTTAGCTTCGTATACTTGCGATATAAGTGATATAGTTTCAAATGCAGGTGAAACAAACGAGTGATCTTCAAGTCCAAGCGTAACACATGATTTAACTTCAAATCAATGGGTAGTAGAAGATCTACCTTCAAATCCATGCGAAACAAATGGTTTAGCTTCAAATACTTGTGATATACATGATTTAGCTTCAACTGCATGCAAAACAAACGAGTTAGCTTCAAATCCAAGCGAAACAAATGATTTAGCTTCAAATCAATGGAAGTAGAAGATTTACCTTCAAATCCATGCGAAACGAATGGTTTAGCTTCAAATACTTGTGATATACATGATTTAGCTTCAACTGCATGCAAAACAAACGAGTTAGCTTCAAATCCAAGCGAAACAAATGATTTAGCTTCAAATCAATGCTAAACAGAAGGCTTAGCATCAAATCCATAGGACACAAATTATTTAGCATCATATACTTGCGATATAAGTGATATAGCTTCAAATGCAGGCGAAACAATCGAGTGATCTTCAAATCCAAGCGTAACACGTGATTTAACTTCAAATCAATGCGAAGTAGAAGGCTTACCATCAAATCCATGCAACACAAATTATTTAGCTTCTTATACTTGCGATATAAGTGATATAGCTTCAAATGCAGGCGAATCACACGAGTTAGCTTCAAGTCCAAGCGAAACACATGATTTAGCTTCAAATCAATGCGAAGTAGAAGGCGTAGCATCAAATCCATGCAACACAAATTATTTAGCTTCTTATACTTGCGATATAAGCGATAAAGCTTCAAATGCAGGTGAAACAAACGAGTGAGCTTAAAATCCAAGCGTAACACATGATTTAGCTTCAAATCAATGCGAAATAGAAGGCTTAGCATCAAATCCATGCGACACAAATTATTTAGCTTCTTATACTTGCGATATAAGTGATATAGCTTCAAATGCAGGCGAAACACACGAGTGATCTTCAAATCCAAGCGTAACACATGATTTAACTTCAAATCAATACGAAGTAGAAGATTTACCTTCAAATCCATGCGAAACAAATGGTTTAGCTTCAAATACTTGTGATACACATGATTTAGCTTCAACTGCATGCGAAACAAACGAGTTAGCTTCAAATCCAAGCGAAACACATGATTTAGCTTCAAATCGACGCGAAGTAGAAGATTTACCTTCAAATACATGCGAAACAAATGGTTTAGCTTCAAATACTTGTGATATATATGATTTAGCTTCAACTGCACCCGAAACAAACGAGTAAGCTTCAAATCCAAGCGAAACACATGATTTAGCTTCAAATCAATGCGAAGTAGAAGGCTTAGCATCAAATCCATGCGACACAATTTATTTAGATTCGTACACTTGCGATATAAGTGATATAGCTTCAAATGCAGGTGAAACAAACGAGTGATCTTCAAATCCAAGCGTAACACATGATTTAACTTCAGATCAATGGGAAATAGAAGATTTACCTTCTAATGCATGCGAAACAAATGGTTTAGCTCCAAATACTTGTGATACACATGATTTAGCTTCGGCTGCATGCGAAACAAACGAGTTAGCTTCAAATCCAAGCGAAACACATGATTTAGCTTCAAATCAATGCGAAATAGAAGGCTTAGCATCAAATCCATGCGACACAAATTATTTAGCTTCTTATACTTGCGATATAAGTGATATAGCTTCAAATGCAGGCGAAACACACGAGTGATCTTCAAATCCAAGCGTAGCACATGATTTAACTTCAAATCAATACGAAGTAGGAGATTTACCTTCAAATCCATGCGAAACAAACGGTTTAGCTTCAAATACTTTTGATATACATGATTTAGCTTCAGCTTCATGCGAAACAAACGAGTTAGCTTCAAATCCAAGCGAAACACAAGATTTAGCTTCAAATCAATGTGAAGTAGAAGGCTTAGCATCAAATCCATGCGACACAAATTATTTAGCTTCGTATACTTGCAATATAAGTGATATTGCTTCAAATGCAACAAACAAACGAGTGATCTTCAAATCCGAGCGTAACACTTGATTTAACTTCAAATCAATGGGAAGTAGATGATTTACCTTCTAATCCATGCGAAACAAATTGTTTTAGCTTCAAATACTTTTGATATACATGATTTAGCTTCAGCTTCATGCGAAACAAACGAGTCAGCTTCAAATCCAAGCGAAACACAAGATTTAGCTTCAAATCAATGCGAAGTAGAAATCTTAGCATCAAATCCATGCAACACAAATTATTTAGCTTCTTATACTTGCGATATAAGTGATAAAGCTTCAAATGCAGGCGAAACAAACGAGTGATCTTCAAATTCAAGCGTAACACATGATTTAACTTCAAATCAATGGGAAGTAGAAGATTTACCTTCAAATCCATGCGAAACAAATGGTTTAGCTTCAGATACTTGTGATACACATGATTTAGCTTCGGCTGCATGCGAAACAAACGAGTTAGCTTAAAATCCAAGCGAAACACATGATTTAGCTTCAAATCAATGCGAAATAGAAGGCTTAGCATCAAATCAATGCGACACAAATTATTTAGCTTCGTATACTTGCAATATAAGTGATATAGCTTCAAATGCAGGTGAAACAAACCAGTGATCTTCAAATCCAAGCGTAACACTTGATTTAACTTCAAATCAATGCGAAGTAGAAGGCTTAGCATCAAATCCATGCGACACAAATTATTTAGCTTCGTATACTTGCGATATAAGTGATATAGCTTCAAATGCAGACGAAACAAACGAGTGATCTACAAATCCAAGCGTAACACATGATTTAACTTCAAATCCATGCGAAACAAATGGTTCAGCTTCAAATACTTGTGATATACATGATTTAGTTTCAGCTGCATGCCAAACAAACGAGTTAGCTTCAAATCCAAGCGAAACACACGATTTAGCTTCAAATCAATGCGAAGTAGAAGGCTTAGCATCAAATCCATGCAACACAAATTATTTAGCTTCTTATACTTGCGATATAAGTGATAAAGCATCAAATGCAGGCGAAACAAACGAGTGAGCTTTAAATCCAAGCGTAACACATGATTTAACTTCAAATCAATGCGAAGTAGAAGATTTACCTTCAAATCCATGCGAAACAAATGGTTTAGCTTCAAATACTTGTGATATACATGATTTAGCTTCAACTGCATGCGAAACTAACGAGTTAGCTTGAAATCCAAGCGAAACACATGATTTAGCTTCAAATCAATGCGAAGTAGAAGGCTTAGCATCAAATCCATGCAACACAAATCATTTAGCTTCTCATACTTGCGATATAAGTGATAAAGCTTCAAATGCAGGCGAAACAAACGAGTGATCTTCAAATCCAAGCGTAACACATGATTTAACTTCAAATCAATGCGAAGTAGAAGGCTTACCATCAAATCCATGCAACACAAATTATTTAGCTTCTTATACTTGCGATATAAGTGATAAAGCTTCAAATGCAGGCGAAACAAACGAGTGAGCTTTAAATCGAAGCATAACACATGATTTAACTTCAAATCAATGCGAAGTAGAAGATTTATCTTCAAATCCATTCGAAACAAATGGTTTAGCTTCAGATACTTGTGATAAACATGATTGAGCTTCAACTGCATGCGAAACAAACGAGTTAGCTTCAAATCCAAGCGAAACACATGATTTAGCTTCAAATCAATGCGAAGTAGAAGGCTTAGCATCAAATCCATGCAACACAAATTATTAAGCTTCTTATACTTGCGATATAAGTGATCAAGCTTCAAATGCAGGCGAAACAAACGAGTAAGCTTTAGATCCAAGCGTAACACATGATTCAACTTCACATAAATGCGAAGAAGAAGATTTATCTTCAAATCCATGCGAAACAAATGGTTTAGCTTCAAATACTTGTGACATACATGATTTAGCTTCAACTGCACGCGAAACAAACGAGTTAGCTTCAAATCCAAGCGAAACACATGATTTAGCTTCAAATCAATGCGAAGTAGAAGGTTTAGCATGAAATCCAATGCAACAAAAATTATTTAGCTTCTTATACTTGCGATATAAGTGATAAAGCTTCAAATGCAGGCGAAACAAACGAGTGAGCTTAAAATCCAAGCGTAACACATGATTTAAATTCAAATCAATACGAAGTAGAAGATTTACCTTCAAATCCATGCGAAACAAATGGTTTAGCTTCAAATACTTGTGATATACATGATTTAGTTTCAGCTGCATGCCAAACAAACGAGTTAGCTTCAAATCCAAGCGAAACACACGATTTAGCTTCAAATCAATGCGAAGTAGAAGGCTTAGCATCAAATCCATGCAACACAAATTATTTAGCTTCTTATACTTGCGATATAAGTGATAAAGCTTCAAATGCAGGGGAAACAAACGAGTGAGCTTTAAATCCAAGCGCAACACATGATTTAACTTCAAATCAATGCGAAGTAGAAGATTTACCTTCAAATCCATGCGAAACAATTGGTTTAGCTTCAAATACTTGTGATATACATGATTTAGCTTCAGCTGCATGCGAAACAAACGAGTTAGCTTCAAATCCAAGCGAAACACATGATTTAGCTTCAAAACAATGCGAAATAGAAGGCTTAGCATCAAATCCATCCGACACAAATTATTTAGCTTCGTATACTTGCGATATAAGTGATATAGCTTCAAATGCAGGTGACACAAACGAGTGATCTTCAAATCCAAGCGTAACACATGATTTAACTTCAAATCAATGGGAAGTAGAAGATTTACCTTCAAATCCATGCGAAACAAATGGTTTAGCTTCAAATACTTTTGATATACATGATTTAGCTTCAGCTTCATGCGAAACAAACGAGTTAGCTTCAAATCCAAGCGAAACACAAGATTTAGCTTCAAATCAATGTGAAGTAGAAGGCTTAGCATCAAATCCATGCGACACAAATTATTTAGCTTCGTATACTTGCAATATAAGTGATATTGCTTCAAATGCAACAAACAAACGAGTGATCTTCAAATCCGAGCGTAACACTTGATTTAACTTCAAATCAATGGGAAGTAGATGATTTACCTTCTAATCCATGCGAAACAAATTGTTTTAGCTTCAAATACTTTTGATATACATGATTTAGCTTCAGCTTCATGCGAAACAAACGAGTCAGCTTCAAATCCAAGCGAAACACAAGATTTAGCTTCAAATCAATGCGAAGTAGAAATCTTAGCATCAAATCCATGCAACACAAATTATTTAGCTTCTTATACTTGCGATATAAGTGATAAAGCTTCAAATGCAGGCGAAACAAACGAGTGATCTTCAAATTCAAGCGTAACACATGATTTAACTTCAAATCAATGGGAAGTAGAAGATTTACCTTCAAATCCATGCGAAACAAATGGTTTAGCTTCAGATACTTGTGATACACATGATTTAGCTTCGGCTGCATGCGAAACAAACGAGTTAGCTTAAAATCCAAGCGAAACACATGATTTAGCTTCAAATCAATGCGAAATAGAAGGCTTAGCATCAAATCAATGCGACACAAATTATTTAGCTTCGTATACTTGCAATATAAGTGATATAGCTTCAAATGCAGGTGAAACAAACCAGTGATCTTCAAATCCAAGCGTAACACTTGATTTAACTTCAAATCAATGCGAAGTAGAAGGCTTAGCATCAAATCCATGCGACACAAATTATTTAGCTTCGTATACTTGCGATATAAGTGATATAGCTTCAAATGCAGACGAAACAAACGAGTGATCTACAAATCCAAGCGTAACACATGATTTAACTTCAAATCCATGCGAAACAAATGGTTCAGCTTCAAATACTTGTGATATACATGATTTAGTTTCAGCTGCATGCCAAACAAACGAGTTAGCTTCAAATCCAAGCGAAACACACGATTTAGCTTCAAATCAATGCGAAGTAGAAGGCTTAGCATCAAATCCATGCAACACAAATTATTTAGCTTCTTATACTTGCGATATAAGTGATAAAGCATCAAATGCAGGCGAAACAAACGAGTGAGCTTTAAATCCAAGCGTAACACATGATTTAACTTCAAATCAATGCGAAGTAGAAGATTTACCTTCAAATCCATGCGAAACAAATGGTTTAGCTTCAAATACTTGTGATATACATGATTTAGCTTCAACTGCATGCGAAACTAACGAGTTAGCTTGAAATCCAAGCGAAACACATGATTTAGCTTCAAATCAATGCGAAGTAGAAGGCTTAGCATCAAATCCATGCAACACAAATCATTTAGCTTCTCATACTTGCGATATAAGTGATAAAGCTTCAAATGCAGGCGAAACAAACGAGTGATCTTCAAATCCAAGCGTAACACATGATTTAACTTCAAATCAATGCGAAGTAGAAGGCTTACCATCAAATCCATGCAACACAAATTATTTAGCTTCTTATACTTGCGATATAAGTGATAAAGCTTCAAATGCAGGCGAAACAAACGAGTGAGCTTTAAATCGAAGCATAACACATGATTTAACTTCAAATCAATGCGAAGTAGAAGATTTATCTTCAAATCCATTCGAAACAAATGGTTTAGCTTCAGATACTTGTGATAAACATGATTGAGCTTCAACTGCATGCGAAACAAACGAGTTAGCTTCAAATCCAAGCGAAACACATGATTTAGCTTCAAATCAATGCGAAGTAGAAGGCTTAGCATCAAATCCATGCAACACAAATTATTAAGCTTCTTATACTTGCGATATAAGTGATCAAGCTTCAAATGCAGGCGAAACAAACGAGTAAGCTTTAGATCCAAGCGTAACACATGATTCAACTTCACATAAATGCGAAGAAGAAGATTTATCTTCAAATCCATGCGAAACAAATGGTTTAGCTTCAAATACTTGTGACATACATGATTTAGCTTCAACTGCACGCGAAACAAACGAGTTAGCTTCAAATCCAAGCGAAACACATGATTTAGCTTCAAATCAATGCGAAGTAGAAGGTTTAGCATGAAATCCAATGCAACAAAAATTATTTAGCTTCTTATACTTGCGATATAAGTGATAAAGCTTCAAATGCAGGCGAAACAAACGAGTGAGCTTAAAATCCAAGCGTAACACATGATTTAAATTCAAATCAATACGAAGTAGAAGATTTACCTTCAAATCCATGCGAAACAAATGGTTTAGCTTCAAATACTTGTGATATACATGATTTAGTTTCAGCTGCATGCCAAACAAACGAGTTAGCTTCAAATCCAAGCGAAACACACGATTTAGCTTCAAATCAATGCGAAGTAGAAGGCTTAGCATCAAATCCATGCAACACAAATTATTTAGCTTCTTATACTTGCGATATAAGTGATAAAGCATCAAATGCAGGCGAAACAAACGAGTGAGCTTTAAATCCAAGCGTAACACATGATTTAACTTCAAATCAATGCGAAGTAGAAGATTTACCTTCTAATCCATGCGAAACAAATGGTTTAGCTTCAAATACTTGTGATATACATGATTTAGCTTCAACTGCATGCGAAACTAACGAGTTAGCTTGAAATCCAAGCGAAACACATGATTTAGCTTCAAATCAATGCGAAGTAGAAGGTTTAGCATGAAATCCAATGCAACAAAAATTATTTAGCTTCTTATACTTGCGATATAAGTGATAAAGCTTCAAATGCAGGCGAAACAAACGAGTGAGCTTAAAATCCAAGCGTAACACATGATTTAAATTCAAATCAATACGAAGTAGAAGATTTACCTTCAAATCCATGCGAAACAAATGGTTTAGCTTCAAATACTTGTGATATACATGATTTAGCTTCAGCTGCATGCGAAACAAACGAGTTAGCTTCAAATCCAAGCGAAACACATGATTTAGCTTCAAATCAATGCGAAAAAAATGGCTTAGCATCAAATCCATGCGAAACAAATGGTTTTGCTTCAAATACTTGTGATATACATGATTTAGCTTCAGCTGCATGCGAAACAAACGAGTTAGCTTAAAATCCAAGCGTAACACGTGATTTAAATTCAAATCAATACGAAGTAGAAGATTTACCTTCAAATCCATGCGAAACAAATGGTTCAGCTTCAATTACTTGTGATGTACATGATTTAGCTTCAGCTGCATGCGAAACAAACGAGTTAGCTTCAAATCCAAGCGAAACACATGATTTAGCTTCAAATCAATGCGAAGTAGAAGGCTTAGCATCAAATCCATGCAACACAAATTATTTAGCTTCTTATACTTGCGATATAAGTGATAAAGCTTCAAATGCAGGCGAAACAAACGAGTGAGCTTTAAATCGAAGCATAACACATGATTTAACTTCAAATCAATGCGAAGTAGAAGATTTATCTTCAAATCCATTCGAAACAAATGGTTTAGTTTCAAATACTTGTGATATACATGATTTAGCTTCAGCTGCATGCGAAACAAACGAGTGAGCTTAAAATCCAAGCGTAACACATGATTTAAATTCAAATCAATGCGAAGTAGAAGATTTACCTTCAAATCCATGCGAAACAAATGGTTTAGCTTCAAATACTTGTGATATACATGATTTAGCTTCAGCTGCATGCGAAACAAACGAGTTAGCTTCAAATCCAAGCGAAACACATGATTTAGCTTCAAATCAATGCGAAAAAGATGGCTTAGCATCAAATCCATGCGAAACAAATGGTTTAGCTTCAAATACTTGTGATATACATGATTTAGCTTCAACTGCATGCGAAACAAACGAGTTAGCTTAAAATCCAAGCGTAACACATGATTTAAATTCAAATCAATACGAAGTAGAAGATTTACCTTCAAATCCATGCGAAACAAATGGTTTAGCTTCAAATACTTTTGATATACATGATTTAGCTTCAGCTTCATGCGAAACAAACGAGTTAGCTTCAAATCCAAGCGAAACACATGATTTAGCTTCAAATCAATGCGAAGTAGAAGGCTTAGCATCAAATCCATGCAACACAAATTATTTAGCTTCTTATACTTGCGATATAAGTGATAAAGCTTCAAATGCAGGGGAAACAAACGAGTGAGCTTTAAATCCAAGCGCAACACATGATTTAACTTCAAATCAATGCGAAGTAGAAGATTTACCTTCAAATCCATGCGAAACAATTGGTTTAGCTTCAAATACTTGTGATATACATGATTTAGCTTCAGCTGCATGCGAAACAAACGAGTTAGCTTCAAATCCAAGCGAAACACATGATTTAGCTTCAAAACAATGCGAAATAGAAGGCTTAGCATCAAATCCATCCGACACAAATTATTTAGCTTCGTATACTTGCGATATAAGTGATATAGCTTCAAATGCAGGTGACACAAACGAGTGATCTTCAAATCCAAGCGTAACACATGATTTAACTTCAAATCAATGGGAAGTAGAAGATTTACCTTCAAATCCATGCGAAACAAATGGTTTAGCTTCAAATACTTGTGATATACATGATTTAGCTTCAGCTGCATGCGAAACAAACGAGTTATCTTAAAATCCAAGCGTAACACATGATTTAAATTCAAATCAATACGAAGTAGAAGATTTACCTTCAAATCCATGCGAAACAAATGGTTCAGCTTCAATTACTTGTGATGTACATGATTTAGCTTCAGCTGCATGCGAAACAAACGAGTTAGCTTCAAATCCAAGCGAAACACATGATTTAGCTTCAAATCAATGCGAAGTAGAAGGCTTAGCATCAAATCCATGCAACACAAATTATTTAGCTTCTTATACTTGCGATATAAGTGATAAAGCTTCAAATGCAGGCGAAACAAACGAGTGAGCTTTAAATCCAAGCGCAACACATGATTTAACTTCAAATCAATGCGAAGTAGAAGATTTACCTTCCAATCCATGCGAAACAATTGGTTTAGCTTCAAATACTTGTGATATACATGATTTAGCTTCAGCTGCATGCGAAACAAACGAGTTAGCTTCAAATCCAAGCGAAACACATGATTTAGCTTCAAATCAATGCGAAAAAGATGGCTTAGCATCAAATCCATGCGAAACAAATGGTTTAGCTTCAAATACTTGTGATATACGTGATTTAGCTTCAGCTGCATGCGAAACAAACGAGTTAGCTTAAAATCCAAGCGTAACACATGATTTAAAATCAAATCAATACGAAGTAGAAGATTTACCTTCAAATCCATGCGAAACAAATGGTTCAGCTTCAAATACTTGTGATATACATGATTTAGCTTCAGCTGCATGCGAAACAAACGAGTTAGCTTCAAATCCAAGCGTAACACATGATTTAACTTCAAATCAATGGGAAGTAGAAGATTTACCTTCAAATCCATGCGTAACAAATGGTTTAGTTTCAAATACTTGTGATATACATGATTTAGCTTCAGCTGCATGCGAAACAAACGAGTGAGCTTAAAATCCAAGCGTAACACATGATTTAAATTCAATTCAATACGAAGTAGAAGATTTACCTTCAAATCCATGCGAAACAAATGGTTTAGCTTCAAATACTTGTGATATACATGATTTAGCTTCAGCTGCATGCGAAACAAACGAGTTAGCTTCAAATCCAAGCGAAACACATGATTTAGCTTCAAATCAATGCGAAAAAGATGGCTATATCATCAAATCCATGCGGAACAAATGGTTTAGCTTCAAATACTTGTGATATACATGATTTAGCTTCAGCTGCATGCGAAACAAACGAGTTAGCTTAAAATCCAAGCGTAACACATGATTTAAATTCAAATCAAAACGAAGTAGAAGATTTACCTTCAAATCCATGCGAAACAAATGGTTCAGCTTCAAATACTTGTGATGTACATGATTAAGCTTCAGCTGCATGCGAAACAAACGAGTTAGCTTCAAATCCAAGCGTAACACATGATTTAACTTCAAATCAATGGGAAGTAGAAGATTTACCTTCAAATCCATGCCATACAAATGGTTTAGCTTCAAATACTTTTGATATACATGATTTAGCTTCAGCTTCATGCGAAACAAACGAGTTAGCTTCAAATCCAAGCGAAACACATGATTTAGCTTCAAATCAATGCGAAGTAGAAGATTTACCTTCAAATCCATGCGAAACAATTGGTTTAGCTTCAAATACTTGTGATATACATGATTTAGCTTCAGCTGCATGCGAAACAAACGAGTTAGCTTCAAATCCAAGCGAAACACATGATTTAGCTTCAAAACAATGCGAAATAGAAGGCTTAGCATCAAATCCATGCGACACAAATTATTTAGCTTCGTATACTTGCGATATAAGTGATATAGCTTCAAATGCAGGTGACACAAACGAGTGATCTTCAAATCCAAGCGTAACACATGATTTAACTTCAAATCAATGGGAAGTAGAAGATTTACCTTCAAATCCATGCGAAACAAATGGTTTAGCTTCAAATACTTGTGATATACATGATTTAGCTTCAGCTGCATGCGAAACAAACGAGTTATCTTAAAATCCAAGCGTAACACATGATTTAAATTCAAATCAATACGAAGTAGAAGATTTACCTTCAAATCCATGCGAAACAAATGGTTCAGCTTCAATTACTTGTGATGTACATGATTTAGCTTCAGCTGCATGCGAAACAAACGAGTTAGCTTCAAATCCAAGCGAAACACATGATTTAGCTTCAAATCAATGCGAAGTAGAAGGCTTAGCATCAAATCCATGCAACACAAATTATTTAGCTTCTTATACTTGCGATATAAGTGATAAAGCTTCAAATGCAGGCGAAACAAACGAGTGAGCTTTAAATCCAAGCGCAACACATGATTTAACTTCAAATCAATGCGAAGCAGAAGATTTACCTTCCAATCCATGCGAAACAATTGGTTTAGCTTCAAATACTTGTGATATACATGATTTAGCTTCAGCTGCATGCGAAACAAACGAGTTAGCTTCAAATCCAAGCGAAACACATGATTTAGCTTCAAAACAATGCGAAATAGAAGGCTTAGCATCAAATCCATGCGACACAAATTATTTAGCTTCGTATACTTGCGATATAAGTGATATAACTTCAAATGCAGGTGACACAAACGAGTGATCTTCAAATCCAAGCGTAACACATGATTTAACTTCAAATCAATGGGAAGTACAAGATTTACCTTCAAATCCATGCGAAACAAATGGTTTAGCTTCAAATACTTGTGATACACATGATTTAGCTTCGGCTGCATGCGAAACAAACGAGTTAGCTTCAAATCCAAGCGAAACACATGATTTAGCTTCAAATCAATGCGAAATAGAAGGCTTAGCATCAAATCCATGCGACACAAATTATTTAGCTTCGTATACTTGCGATATAAGTGATATAGCTTCAGCTGCATGCGAAACAAACGAGTGAGCTTAAAATCCAAGCGTAACACATGATTTAAATTCAAATCAATACGAAGTAGAAGATTTACCTTCAAATCCATGCGAAACAAATGGTTTAGCTTCAAATACTTGTGATACACATGATTTAGCTTCGGCTGCATGCGAAACAAACGAGTTAGCTTCAAATCCAAGCGAAACACATGATTTAGCTTCAAATCAATGCGAAGTAGAAGGGTTAGCATCAAATCCATGCAACACAAATTATTTAGCTTCTTAAACTTGCGATATAAGTGATATAGCTTCAAATGCAGGCGAATCACACGAGTTAGCTTCAAATCCAAGCGAAACACATGATTTAGCTTCAAATCAATGCGAAATAGAAGGCTTAGCATCAAATCCATGCGACACAAATTATTTAGCTTCGTATACTTGCGATATAAGTGATATAGCTTCAGCTGCATGCGAAACAAACGAGTGAGCTTAAAATCCAAGCGTAACACATGATTTAAATTCAAATCAATACGAAGTAGAAGATTTACCTTCAAATCCATGCGAAACAAATGGTTTAGCTTCAAATACTTGTGATACACATGATTTAGCTTCGGCTGCATGCGAAACAAACGAGTTAGCTTCAAATCCAAGCGAAACACATGATTTAGCTTCAAATCAATGCGAAGTAGAAGGGTTAGCATCAAATCCATGCAACACAAATTATTTAGCTTCTTAAACTTGCGATATAAGTGATAAAGCTTCAAATGCAGGCGAAACAAACGAGTAAGCTTTAGATCCAAGCGTAACACATGATTTAACTTCAAATCAATGCGAAGTAGAAGATTTACCTTCAAATCCATGCGAAACAATTGGTTTAGCTTCAAATACTTGTGATATACATGATTTAGATTCAGCTGCATGCGAAACAAACGAGTTAGCTTCAAATCCAAGCGTAACACATGATTTAAATTCAAATCAATACGAAGTAGAAGATTTACCTTCAAATCCATGCGAAACAAATGGTTCAGCTTCAAATACTTGTGATGTACATGATTAAGCTTCAGCTGCATGCGAAACAAACGAGTTAGCTTCAAATCCAAGCGTAACACATGATTTAACTTCAAATCAATGGGAAGTAGAAGATTTACCTTCAAATCCATGCGAAACAAATGGTTTAGCTTCAAATACTTTTGATATACATGATTTAGCTTCAGCTTCATGCGAAACAAACGAGTTAGCTTCAAATCCAAGCGAAACACATGATTTAGCTTCAAATCAATGCGAAATAGAAGGCTTAGCATCAAATCCATGCGACACAAATTATTTAGCTACGTATACTTGCGATATAAGTGATATAGCTTCAAATGCAGGCGAAACAAACGAGTGAGCTTTAAATCCAAGCGCAACACATGATTTAACTTCAAATCAATGCGAAGTAGAAGATTTACCTTCAAATCCATGCGAAACAATTGGTTTAGCTTCAAATACTTGTGATATACATGATTTAGCTTCAGCTGTATGCGAAACAAACGAGTTAGCTTCAAATCCAAGCGAGACACATGATTTAGCTTCAAATCAATGCGAAATAGAAGGCTTAGCATCAAATCCATGCGACACAAATTATTTAGCTTCGTATACTTGCGATATAAGTGATATAGCTTCAAATGCAGGTGACACAAACGAGTGATCTTCAAATCCAAGCGTAACACATGATTTAACTTCAAATCAATGGGAAGTAGAAGATTTACCTTCAAATCCATGCGAAACAAATGGTTTAGCTTCAAATACTTGTGATACACATGATTTAGCTTCGGCTGCATGCGAAACAAACGAGTTAGCTTCAAATCCAAGCGAAACACATGATTTAGCTTCAAATCAATGCGAAAAAGATGGCTTAGCATCAAATCCATGCGAAACAAATGGTTTAGCTTCAAATACTTGTGATATACATGATTTAGCTTCAACTGCAGGCGAAACAAACGAGTAAGCTTTAGATCCAAGCGTAACACATGATTTAACTTCAAATCAATGCGAAGTAGAAGGCTTAGCATCAAATCCATGCGACACAAATTATTTAGCTTCGTATACTTGCGATATAAGTGATATAGCTTCAAATGCAGACGAAACAAACGAGTGATCTACAAATCCAAGCGTAACACATGATTTAACTTCAAATCCATGCGAAACAAATGGTTCAGCTTCAAATACTTGTGATATACATGATTTAGTTTCAGCTGCATGCCAAACAAACGAGTTAGCTTAAAATCCAAGCGAAACACACGATTTAGCTTCAAATCAATGCGAAGTAGAAGGCTTAGCATCAAATCCATGCGACACAAATTATTTAGCTACGTATACTTGCGATATAAGTGATATAGCTTCAAATGCAGGTGAAACAAACGAGTGATCTTCAAATCCAAGCGTAACACATGATTTAAATTCAAATCAATGCGAAGTAGAAGATTTACCTTCAAATCCATGCGAAACAAATGGTTTAGCTTCAAATACTTTTGATATACATGATTTAGCTTCAGCTTCATGCGAAACAAACGAGTTAGCTTCAAATCCAAGCGAAACACATGATTTAGCTTCAAATCAATGCGAAGTAGAAGGCTTAGCATCAAATTCATGCAACACAAATTATTTAGCTTCTTATACTTGCGATATAAGTGATAAAGCTTCAAATGCAGGCGAAACAAACGAGTGAGCTTTAAATCCAAGCGCAACACATGATTTAACTTCAAATCAATGCGAAGTAGAAGATTTACCTTCCAATCCATGCGAAACAATTGGTTTAGCTTCAAATACTTGTAATATACATGATTTAGCTTCAGCTGCATGCGAAACAAACGAGTTAGCTTCAAATCCCAGCGAAACACATGATTTAGCTTCAAATCAATGCGAAAAGATGGCTTAGCAACAAATCCATGCGAATCAAATGGTTTAGCTTCAAATACTTGTCATATACGTGATTTAGCATCAGCTGCATGCGAAACAAACGAGTTAGCTTAAAATCCAAGCGTAACACATGATTTAAAATCAAATCAATACGAAGTAGAAGATTTACCTTCAAATCCATGCGAAACAAATGGTTCAGCTTCAAATACTTGTGATATACATGATTTAGCTTCAGCTGCATGCGAAACAAACGAGTTAGCTTCAAATCCAAGCGTAACACATGATTTAACTTCAAATCAATGGGAAGTAGAAGATTTACCTTCAAATCCATGCGTAACAAATGGTTTAGTTTCAAATACTTGTGATATACATGATTTAGCTTCAGCTGCATGCGAAACAAATGAGTGAGCTTAAAATCCAAGCGTAACACATGATTTAAATTCAAATCAATACGAAGTAGAAGACTTACCTTCAAATCCATGCGAAACAAATGGTTTAGCTTCAAATACTTGTGATATACATGATTTAGCTTCAGCTGCATGCGAAACAAACGATTTAGCTTCAAATCCAAGCGAAACACATGATTTAGCTTCAAATCAATGCGAAAAAGATGGCTTAGCATCAAATCCATGCGAAACAAATGGTTTAGCTTCAAATACTTGTGATATACATGATTTAGCTTCAGCTGCATGCGAAACAAACGAGTTAGCTTAAAATCCAAGCGTAACACATGATTTAAATTCAAATCAATACGAAGTAGAAGATTTACCTTCAAATCCATGCGAAACAAATGGTTCAGCTTCAAGTACTTGTGATGTACATGATTAAGCTTCAGCTGCATGCGAAACAAACGAGTTAGCTTCAAATCCAAGCGAAACACATGATTTAGCTTCAAATCAATGCGGAATAGAAGGCTTAGCATCAAATCCATGCGACACAAATTATTTAGCTACGTATACTTGCGATATAAGTGATATAGCTTCAAATGCAGGTGAAACAAACCAGTGATCTTCAAATCCAAGCGTAACACATGATTTAAATTCAAATCAATGCGAAGTAGAAGATTTACCTCAAATCCATGCGAAACAAATGGTTTAGCTTCAAATACTTGTGATATACATGATTTAGCTTCAGCTGCATGCGAAACAAACGAGTTAGCTTAAAATCCAAGCGTAACACATGATTTAAATTCAAATCAATACGAAGTAGAAGATTTACCTTCAAATCAATGCGAAACAAATGGTTCAGCTTCAAATACTTGTGATGTACATGATTTAGCTTCAGCTGCATGCGAAACAAACGAGTTAGCTTCAAATCTAACCGTAACACATGATTTAACTTCAAATCAATGGGAAGTAGAAGATTTACCTTCAAATCCATGCGAAACAAATGGTTTAGCTTCAGATACTTGTGATATACATGATTTAGCTTCAACTGCATGCGAAACAAACGAGTTAGCATCAGATCCAAGCGAAACACATGATTTAACTTCAAATGAATGCGAAGTAGAAGGCTTACCATCAAATCCATGCGACACAAATTATTTAGCTTCGTATACTTGCGATATAAGTGATATAACTTCAAATGCAGGTGACACAAACGAGTGATCTTCAAATCCAAGCGTAACACATGATTTAACTTCAAATCAATGGAAGTACAAGATTTACCTTCAAATCCATGCGAAACAAATGGTTTAGCTTCAAATACTTGTGATACACATGATTTAGCTTCGGCTGCATGCGAAACAAACGAGTTAGCTTCAAATCCAAGCGAAACACATGATGTAGCTTCAAATCAATGCGAAATAGAAGGCTTAGCATCAAATCCATGCGACAGAAGTTATTTAGCTTCGTATACTTGCGATATAAGTGATATAGCTTCAAATGCAGGTGACACAAACGAGTGATCTTCAAATCCAAGCGTAACACATGATTTAACTTCAAATCAATGGGAAGTAGAAGATTTACCTTCAAATCCATGCGAAACAAATGGTTTAGCTTCAAATACTTGTGATACACATGATTTAGCTTCGGCTGCATGCGAAACAAACGAGTTAGCTTCAAATCCAAGCGAAACACATGATTTAGCTTCAAATCAATGCGAAGTAGAAGGCTTAGCATCAAATCCATGCAACACAAATTATTTAGCTTCTTATACTTGCGATATAAGTGATAAAGCTTCAAATGCAGGCGAAACAAACGAGTAAGCTTTAGATCCAAGCGTAACACATGATTTAACTTCAAATCAATGCGAAGTAGAAGATTTACCTTCAAATCCATGCGAAACAATTGGTTTAGCTTCAAATACTTGTGATATACATGATTTAGATTCAGCTGCATGCGAAACAATCGAGTTAGCTTCAAATCCAAGCGAAACACATGATTTAGCTTCAAATCAATGCGAAATAGAAGACTTAGCATCAAATCCATGCGACACAAATTATTTAGCTACGTAGACTTGCGATATAAGTGATATAGCTTCAAATGCATGTGAAACAAACGAGTGATCTTCAAATCCAAGCGTAACACATGATTTAAATTCAAATCAATACGAAGTAGAAGATTTACCTTCAAATCCATGCGAAACAAATGGTTTAGCTTCAAATACTTGTGATATACATGATTTAGCTTCAGCTGCATGCGAAACAAACGAGTTAGCTTAAAATCCAAGCGTAACACATGATTTAAATTCAAATCAATACGAAGTAGAAGATTTACCTTCAAATCAATGCGAAACAAATGGTTCAGCTTCAAATACTTGTGATGTACACGATTTAGCTTCAGCTGCATGCGAAACAAACGAGTTAGCATCAGATCCAAGCGAAACACATGATTTAACTTCAAATGAATGCGAAGTAGAAGGCTTACCATCAAATCCATGCAACACAAATTATTTAGCTTCTTATACTTGCGATATAAGTGATATAGCTTCAAATGCAGGCGAAACAAACGAGTTAGCTTAAAATCCAAGCGTAACACATGATTTAAATTCAAATCAATACGAAGTAGAAGATTTACCTTCAAATCCATGCGAAACAAATGGTTCAGCTTCAAGTACTTGTGATGTACATGATTAAGCTTCAGCTGCATGCGAAACAAACGAGTTAGCTTCAAATCCAAGCGTAACACATGATTTAACTTCAAATCAATGCGAAGTAGAAGATTAACCTTCAAATCCATGCGAAACAATTGGTTTAGCTTCAAATACTTGTGATATACACGATTTAGATTCAGCTGCATGCGAAACAAACGAGTTAGCTTCAAATCCAAGCGAAACACATGATTTAGCTTCAAATCAATGCGGAATAGAAGGCTTAGCATCAAATCCATGCGACACAAATTATTTAGCTACGTATACTTGCGATATAAGTGATATAGCTTCAAATGCAGGTGAAACAAACGAGTGATCTTCAAATCCAAGCGTAACACATGATTTAAATTCAAATCAATGCGAAGTAGAAGATTTACCTTCAAATCCATGCGAAACAAATGGTTTAGCTTCAAATACTTGTGATATACATGATTTAGCTTCAGCTGCATGCGAAACAAACGAGTTAGCTTCAAATCCAAGCGAAACACATGATTTAGCTTCAAAACAATGCGAAATGGAAGGCTTAGCATCAAATCCATGCGACACAAATTATTTAGCTTCGTATACTTGCAATATAAGTGATATAGCTTCAAATGCAGGTGAAACAAACCAGTGATCTTCACATCCAAACGTAACACTTGATTTAACTTCAAATCAATGGGACGTAGAAGATTTACCTTCAAATCCATGCGAAACAAATGGTTTAGCTTCAAATACTTATGATATACATGATTTAGCTTCAGCTGCATGCGAAACAAACGAGTTAGCTTCAAATCCAAGCGAAACACATGATTTAGCTTCAAATCAATGCGAAATAGAAGGCTTAGCATCAAATCCATGCGACACAAATTATTTAGCTACGTATACTTGCGATATAAGTGATAAAGCTTCAAATGCAGGCGAAACAAACGAGTGAGCTTTAAATCCAAGCGCAACACATGATTTAACTTCAAATCAATGCGAAGTAGAAGATTTACATTCAAATCCATGCGAAACAATTGGTTTAGCTTCAAATACTTGTGATATACATGATTTAGCTTCAGCTGCATGCGAAACAAACGAGTTAGCTTCAAATCCTAGAGAAACACATGATTTAGCTTCAAAACAATGCGAAATAGAAGGCTTAGCATCAAATCCATGCGACACAAATTATTTAGCTTCGTATACTTGCGATATAAGTGATATAACTTCAAATGCAGGTGACACAAACGAGTGATCTTCAAATCCAAGCGTAACACATGATTTAACTTCAAATCAATGGGAAGTACAAGATTTACCTTCAAATCCATGCGAAACAAATGGTTTAGCTTCAAATACTTGTGATACACATGATTTAGCTTCGGCTGCATGCGAAGCAAACGAGTTAGCTTCAAATCCAAGCGAAACACATGATTTAGCTTCAAATCAATGCGAAATAGAAGGCTTAGCATCAAATCCATGCGACAGAAGTTATTTAGCTTCGTATACTTGCGATATAAGTGATATAGCTTCAAATGCAGGTGACACAAACGAGTGATCTTCAAATCCAAGCGTAACACATGATTTAACTTCAAATCAATGGGAAGTAGAAGATTTACCTTCAAATCCATGCGAAACAAATGGTTTAGCTTCAAATACTTGTGATACACATGATTTAGCTTCGGCTGCATGCGAAACAAACGAGTTAGCTTCAAATCCAAGCGAAACACATGATTTAGCTTCAAATCAATGCGAAGTAGAAGGCTTAGCATCAAATCCATGCAACACAAATTATTTAGCTTCTTATACTTGCGATATAAGTGATAAAGCTTCAAATGCAGGCGAAACAAACGAGTAAGCTTTAGATCCAAGCGTAACACATGATTTAACTTCAAATCAATGCGAAGTAGAAGATTTACCTTCAAATCCATGCGAAACAATTGGTTTAGCTTCAAATACTTGTGATATACATGATTTAGATTCAGCTGCATGCGAAACAAACGAGTTAGCTTCAAATCCAAGCGAAACACATGATTTAGCTTCAAATCAATGCGAAATAGAAGGCTTAGCATCAAATCCATGCGACACAAATTATTTAGCTACGTATACTTGCGATATAAGTGATATAGCTTCAAATGCATGTGAAACAAACGAGTGATCTTCAAATCCAAGCGTAACACATGATTTAAATTCAAATCAATACGAAGTAGAAGATTTACCTTCAAATCCATGCGAAACAAATGGTTTAGCTTCAAATACTTGTGATACACATGATTTAGCTTCGGCTGCATGCGAAACAAACGAGTTAGCTTCAAATCCAAGCGAAACACATGATTTAGCTTCAAATCAATGCGAAATAGAAGGCTTAGCATCAAATCCATGCGACACAAATTATTTAGCTTCGTATACTTGCGATATAAGTGATATAGCTTTAGCTGCATGCGAAACAAACGAGTGAGCTTAAAATCCAAGCGTAACACATGATTTAAATTCAAATCAATACGAAGTAGAAGATTTACCTTCAAATCCATGCGAAACAAATGGTTTAGCTTCAAATACTTGTGATACACATGATTTAGCTTCGGCTGCATGCGAAACAAACGAGTTAGCTTCAAATCCAAGCGAAACACATGATTTAGCTTCAAATCAATGCGAAGTAGAAGGGTTAGCATCAAATCCATGCAACACAAATTATTTAGCTTCTTAAACTTGCGATATAAGTGATAAAGCTTCAAATGCAGGCGAAACAAACGAGTAAGCTTTAGATCCAAGCGTAACACATGATTTAACTTCAAATCAATGCGAAGTAGAAGATTTACCTTCAAATCCATGCGAAACAATTGGTTTAGCTTCAAATACTTGTGATATACATGATTTAGATTCAGCTGCATGCGAAACAAACGAGTTAGCTTCAAATCCAAGCGTAACACATGATTTAAATTCAAATCAATACGAAGTAGAAGATTTACCTTCAAATCCATGCGAAACAAATGGTTCAGCTTCAAATACTTGTGATGTACATGATTAAGCTTCAGCTGCATGCGAAACAAACGAGTTAGCTTCAAATCCAAGCGTAACACATGATTTAACTTCAAATCAATGGGAAGTAGAAGATTTACCTTCAAATCCATGCGAAACAAATGGTTTAGCTTCAAATACTTTTGATATACATGATTTAGCTTCAGCTTCATGCGAAACAAACGAGTTAGCTTCAAATCCAAGCGAAACACATGATTTAGCTTCAAATCAATGCGAAATAGAAGGCTTAGCATCAAATCCATGCGACACAAATTATTTAGCTACGTATACTTGCGATATAAGTGATATAGCTTCAAATGCAGGCGAAACAAACGAGTGAGCTTTAAATCCAAGCGCAACACATGATTTAACTTCAAATCAATGCGAAGTAGAAGATTTACCTTCAAATCCATGCGAAACAATTGGTTTAGCTTCAAATACTTGTGATATACATGATTTAGCTTCAGCTGTATGCGAAACAAACGAGTTAGCTTCAAATCCAAGCGAGACACATGATTTAGCTTCAAATCAATGCGAAATAGAAGGCTTAGCATCTAATCCATGCGACACAAATTATTTAGCTTCGTATACTTGCGATATAAGTGATATAGCTTCAAATGCAGGTGACACAAACGAGTGATCTTCAAATCCAAGCGTAACACATGATTTAACTTCAAATCAATGGGAAGTAGAAGATTTACCTTCAAATCCATGCGAAACAAATGGTTTAGCTTCAAATACTTCTGATACACATGATTTAGCTTCGGCTGCATGCGAAACAAACGAGTTAGCTTCAAATCCAAGCGAAACACATGATTTAGCTTCAAATCAATGCGAAGTAGAAGGCTTAGCATCAAATCCATGCAACACAAATTATTTAGCTTCTTATACTTGCGATATAAGTGATAAAGCTTCAAATGCAGGCGAAACAAACGAGTAAGCTTTAGATCCAAGCGTAACACATGATTTAACTTCAAATCAATGCGAAGTAGAAGATTTACCTTCAAATCCATGCGAAACAATTGGTTTAGCTTCAAATACTTGTGATATACATGACTTAGATTCAGCTGCATGCGAAACAAACGAGTTAGCTTCAAATCCAAGCGAAACACATGATTTAGCTTCAAATCAATGCGAAAAAGAAGGCTTAGCATCAAATCCATGCGACACAAATTATTTAGCTACGTATACTTGCGATATAAGTGATATAGCTTCAAATGCAGGTGAAACAAACGAGTGATCTTCAAATCCAAGCGTAACACATGATTTAAATTCAAATCAATGCGAAGTAGAAGATTTACCTTCAAATCCATGCGAAACAAATGGTTTAGCTTCAAATACTTTTGATATACATGATTTAGCTTCAGCTTCATGCGAAACAAACGAGTTAGCTTCAAATCCAAGCGAAACACATGATTTAGCTTCAAATCAATGCGAAGTAGAAGGCTTAGCATCAAATTCATGCAACACAAATTATTTAGCTTCTTATACTTGCGATATAAGTGATAAAGCTTCAAATGCAGGCGAAACAAACGAGTGAGCTTTAAATCCAAGCGCAACACATGATTTAACTTCAAATCAATGCGAAGTAGAAGATTTACCTTCCAATCCATGCGAAACAATTGGTTTAGCTTCAAATACTTGTAATATACATGATTTAGCTTCAGCTGCATGCGAAACAAACGAGTTAGCTTCAAATCCAAGCGAAACACATGATTTAGCTTCAAATCAATGCGAAAAAGATGGCTTAGCAACAAATCCATGCGAAACAAATGGTTTAGCTTCAAATACTTGTCATATACGTGATTTAGCTTCAGCTGCATGCGAAACAAACGAGTTAGCTTAAAATCCAAGCGTAACACATGATTTAAAATCAAATCAATACGAAGTAGAAGATTTACCTTCAAATCCATGCGAAACAAATGGTTCAGCTTCAAATACTTGTGATATACATGATTTAGCTTCAGCTGCATGCGAAACAAACGAGTTAGCTTCAAATCCAAGCGTAACACATGATTTAACTTCAAATCAATGGGAAGTAGAAGATTTACCTTCAAATCCATGCGTAACAAATGGTTTAGTTTCAAATACTTGTGATATACATGATTTAGCTTCAGCTGCATGCGAAACAAATGAGTGAGCTTAAAATCCAAGCGTAACACATGATTTAAATTCAAATCAATACGAAGTAGAAGACTTACCTTCAAATCCATGCGAAACAAATGGTTTAGCTTCAAATACTTGTGATATACATGATTTAGCTTCAGCTGCATGCGAAACAAACGAGTTAGCTTCAAATCCAAGCGAAACACATGATTTAGCTTCAAATCAATGCGAAAAAGATGGCTTAGCATCAAATCCATGCGAAACAAATGGTTTAGCTTCAAATACTTGTGATATACATGATTTAGCTTCAGCTGCATGCGAAACAAACGAGTTAGCTTAAAATCCAAGCGTAACACATGATTTAAATTCAAATCAATACGAAGTAGAAGATTTACCTTCAAATCCATGCGAAACAAATGGTTCAGCTTCAAGTACTTGTGATGTACATGATTAAGCTTCAGCTGCATGCGAAACAAACGAGTTAGCTTCAAATCCAAGCGTAACACATGATTTAACTTCAAATCAATGCGAAGTAGAAGATTAACCTTCAAATCCATGCGAAACAATTGGTTTAGCTTCAAATACTTGTGATATACACGATTTAGATTCAGCTGCATGCGAAACAAACGAGTTAGCTTCAAATCCAAGCGAAACACATGATTTAGCTTCAAATCAATGCGGAATAGAAGGCTTAGCATCAAATCCATGCGACACAAATTATTTAGCTACGTATACTTGCGATATAAGTGATATAGCTTCAAATGCAGGTGAAACAAACGAGTGATCTTCAAATCCAAGCGTAACACATGATTTAAATTCAAATCAATGCGAAGTAGAAGATTTACCTTCAAATCCATGCGAAACAAATGGTTTAGCTTCAAATACTTGTGATATACATGATTTAGCTTCAGCTGCATGCGAAACAAACGAGTTAGCTTCAAATCCAAGCGAAACACATGATTTAGCTTCAAAACAATGCGAAATGGAAGGCTTAGCATCAAATCCATGCGACACAAATTATTTAGCTTCGTATACTTGCAATATAAGTGATATAGCTTCAAATGCAGGTGAAACAAACCAGTGATCTTCACATCCAAACGTAACACTTGATTTAACTTCAAATCAATGGGACGTAGAAGATTTACCTTCAAATCCATGCGAAACAAATGGTTTAGCTTCAAATACTTGTGATATACATGATTTACCTTCAACTGCATGCAAAACAAACGAGTTAGCTTCAAATCCAAGCGAAACACATGATTTAGCTTCAAATCAATGCGAAATAGAAGGCTTAGCATCAAATCCATGCGACACAAATTATTTAGCTACGTATACTTGCGATATAAGTGATAAAGCTTCAAATGTAGGCGAAACAAACGAGTGAGCTTTAAATCCAAGCGCAACACATGATTTAAATTCAAATCAATGCGAAGTAGAAGATTTACATTCAAATCCATGCGAAACAATTGGTTTAGCTTCAAATACTTGTGATATACATGATTTAGCTTCAGCTGCATGCGAAACAAACGAGTTAGCTTCAAATCCAAGAGAAACACATGATTTAGCTTCAAAACAATGCGAAATAGAAGGCTTAGCATCAAATCCATGCGACACAAATTATTTAGCTTCGTATACTTGCGATATAAGTGATATAACTTCAAATGCAGGTGACACAAACGAGTGATCTTCAAATCCAAGCGTAACACATGATTTAACTTCAAATCAATGGGAAGTACAAGATTTACCTTCAAATCCATGCGAAACAAATGGTTTAGCTTCAAATACTTGTGATACACATGATTTAGCTTCGGCTGCATGCGAAACAAACGAGTTAGCTTCAAATCCAAGCGAGACACATGATTTAGCTTCAAATCAATGCGAAAAAGATGGCTTAGCATCAAATCCATGCGAAACAAATGGTTTAGCTTCAAATACTTGTGATATACATGATTTAGCTTCAGCTGCATGCGAAACAAACGAGTTAGCTTAAAATCCAAGCGTAACACATGATTTAAATTCAAATCAATACGAAGTAGAAGATTTACCTTCAAATCCATGCGAAACAAATGGTTCAGCTTCAAGTACTTGTGATGTACATGATTAAGCTTCAGCTGCATGCGAAACAAACGAGTTAGCTTCAAATCCAAGCGTAACACATGATTTAACTTCAAATCAATGCGAAGTAGAAGATTAACCTTCAAATCCATGCGAAACAATTGGTTTAGCTTCAAATACTTGTGATATACACGATTTAGATTCAGCTGCATGCGAAACAAACGAGTTAGCTTCAAATCCAAGCGAAACACATGATTTAGCTTCAAATCAATGCGGAATAGAAGGCTTAGCATCAAATCCATGCGACACAAATTATTTAGCTACGTATACTTGCGATATAAGTGATATAGCTTCAAATGCAGGTGAAACAAACGAGTGATCTTCAAATCCAAGCGTAACACATGATTTAAATTCAAATCAATGCGAAGTAGAAGATTTACCTTCAAATCCATGCGAAACAAATGGTTTAGCTTCAAATACTTGTGATATACATGATTTAGCTTCAGCTGCATGCGAAACAAACGAGTTAGCTTCAAATCCAAGCGAAACACATGATTTAGCTTCAAAACAATGCGAAATGGAAGGCTTAGCATCAAATCCATGCGACACAAATTATTTAGCTTCGTATACTTGCAATATAAGTGATATAGCTTCAAATGCAGGTGAAACAAACCAGTGATCTTCACATCCAAACGTAACACTTGATTTAACTTCAAATCAATGGGACGTAGAAGATTTACCTTCAAATCCATGCGAAACAAATGGTTTAGCTTCAAATACTTATGATATACATGATTTAGCTTCAGCTGCATGCGAAACAAACGAGTTAGCTTCAAATCCAAGCGAAACACATGATTTAGCTTCAAATCAATGCGAAATAGAAGGCTTAGCATCAAATCCATGCGACACAAATTATTTAGCTTCGTATACTTGCGATATAAGTGATATAACTTCAAATGCAGGTGACACAAACGAGTGATCTTCAAATCCAAGCGTAATACATGATTTAACTTCAAATCAATGGGAAGTACAAGATTTACCTTCAAATCCATGCGAAACAAATGGTTTAGCTTCAAATACTTGTGATACACATGATTTAGCTTCGGCTGCATGCGAAACAAACGAGTTAGCTTCAAATCCAAGCGAAACACATGATTTAGCTTCAAATCAATGCGAAATAGAAGGCTTAGCATCAAATCCATGCGACAGAAGTTATTTAGCTTCGTATACTTGCGATATAAGTGATATAGCTTCAAATGCAGGTGACACAAACGAGTGATCTTCAAATCCAAGCGTAACACATGATTTAACTTCAAATCAATGGGAAGTAGAAGATTTACCTTCAAATCCATGCGAAACAAATGGTTTAGCTTCAAATACTTGTGATACACATGATTTAGCTTCGGCTGCATGCGAAACAAACGAGTTAGCTTCAAATCCAAGCGAAACACATGATTTAGCTTCAAATCAATGCGAAGTAGAAGGCTTAGCATCAAATCCATGCAACACAAATTATTTAGCTTCTTATACTTGCGATATAAGTGATAAAGCTTCAAATGCAGGCGAAACAAACGAGTAAGCTTTAGATCCAAGCGTAACACATGATTTAACTTCAAATCAATGCGAAGTAGAAGATTTACCTTCAAATCCATGCGAAACAATTGGTTTAGCTTCAAATACTTGTGATAAACATGATTTAGATTCAGCTGCATGCGAAACAAACGAGTTAGCTTCAAATCCAAGCGAAACACATGATTTAGCTTCAAATCAATGCGAAATAGAAGGCTTAGCATCAAATCCATGCGACACAAATTATTTAGCTACGTAGACTTGCGATATAAGTGATATAGCTTCAAATGCATGTGAAACAAACGAGTGATCTTCAAATCCAAGCGTAACACATGATTTAAATTCAAATCAATACGAAGTAGAAGATTTACCTTCAAATCCATGCGAAACAAATGGTTTAGCTTCAAATACTTGTGATATACATGATTTAGCTTCAGCTGCATGCGAAACAAACGAGTTAGCTTAAAATCCAAGCGTAACACATGATTTAAATTCAAATCAATACGAAGTAGAAGATTTACCTTCAAATCCATGCGAAACAAATGGTTCAGCTTCAAGTACTTGTGATGTACATGATTAAGCTTCAGCTGCATGCGAAACAAACGAGTTAGCTTCAAATCCAAGCGTAACACATGATTTAACTTCAAATCAATGCGAAGTAGAAGATTAACCTTCAAATCCATGCGAAACAATTGGTTTAGCTTCAAATACTTGTGATATACACGATTTAGATTCAGCTGCATGCGAAACAAACGAGTTAGCTTCAAATCCAAGCGAAACACATGATTTAGCTTCAAATCAATGCGGAATAGAAGGCTTAGCATCAAATCCATGCGACACAAATTATTTAGCTACGTATACTTGCGATATAAGTGATATAGCTTCAAATGCAGGTGAAACAAACGAGTGATCTTCAAATCCAAGCGTAACACATGATTTAAATTCAAATCAATGCGAAGTAGAAGATTTACCTTCAAATCCATGCGAAACAAATGGTTTAGCTTCAAATACTTGTGATATACATGATTTAGCTTCAGCTGCATGCGAAACAAACGAGTTAGCTTCAAATCCAAGCGAAACACATGATTTAGCTTCAAAACAATGCGAAATGGAAGGCTTAGCATCAAATCCATGCGACACAAATTATTTAGCTTCGTATACTTGCAATATAAGTGATATAGCTTCAAATGCAGGTGAAACAAACCAGTGATCTTCACATCCAAACGTAACACTTGATTTAACTTCAAATCAATGGGACGTAGAAGATTTACCTTCAAATCCATGCGAAACAAATGGTTTAGCTTCAAATACTTATGATATACATGATTTAGCTTCAGCTGCATGCGAAACAAACGAGTTAGCTTCAAATCCAAGCGAAACACATGATTTAGCTTCAAATCAATGCGAAATAGAAGGCTTAGCATCAAATCCATGCGACACAAATTATTTAGCTACGTATACTTGCGATATAAGTGATAAAGCTTCAAATGCAGGCGAAACAAACGAGTGAGCTTTAAATCCAAGCGCAACACATGATTTAACTTCAAATCAATGCGAAGTAGAAGATTTACATTCAAATCCATGCGAAACAATTGGTTTAGCTTCAAATACTTGTGATATACATGATTTAGCTTCAGCTGCATGCGAAACAAACGAGTTAGCTTCAAATCCTAGAGAAACACATGATTTAGCTTCAAAACAATGCGAAATAGAAGGCTTAGCATCAAATCCATGCGACACAAATTATTTAGCTTCGTATACTTGCGATATAAGTGATATAACTTCAAATGCAGGTGACACAAACGAGTGATCTTCAAATCCAAGCGTAACACATGATTTAACTTCAAATCAATGGGAAGTACAAGATTTACCTTCAAATCCATGCGAAACAAATGGTTTAGCTTCAAATACTTGTGATACACATGATTTAGCTTCGGCTGCATGCGAAACAAACGAGTTAGCTTCAAATCCAAGCGAAACACATGATTTAGCTTCAAATCAATGCAAAATAGAAGGCTTAGCATCAAATCCATGCGACAGAAGTTATTTAGCTTCGTATACTTGCGATATAAGTGATATAGCTTCAAATGCAGGTGACACAAACGAGTGATCTTCAAATCCAAGCGTAACACATGATTTAACTTCAAATCAATGGGAAGTAGAAGATTTACCTTCAAATCCATGCGAAACAAATGGTTTAGCTTCAAATACTTGTGATACACATGATTTAGCTTCGGCTGCATGCGAAACAAACGAGTTAGCTTCAAATCCAAGCGAAACACATGATTTAGCTTCAAATCAATGCGAAGTAGAAGGCTTAGCATCAAATCCATGCAACACAAATTATTTAGCTTCTTATACTTGCGATATAAGTGATAAAGCTTCAAATGCAGGCGAAACAAACGAGTAAGCTTTAGATCCAAGCGTAACACATGATTTAACTTCAAATCAATGCGAAGTAGAAGATTTACCTTCAAATCCATGCGAAACAATTGGTTTAGCTTCAAATACTTGTGATATACATGATTTAGATTCAGCTGCATGCGAAACAAACGAGTTAGCTTCAAATCCAAGCGAAACACATGATTTAGCTTCAAATCAATGCGAAATAGAAGGCTTAGCATCAAATCCATGCGACACAAATTATTTAGCTACGTATACTTGCGATATAAGTGATATAGCTTCAAATGCATGTGAAACAAACGAGTGATCTTCAAATCCAAGCGTAACACATGATTTAAATTCAAATCAATACGAAGTAGAAGATTTACCTTCAAATCCATGCGAAGCAAATGGTTTAGCTTCAAATACTTGTGATATACATGATTTAGCTTCAGCTGCATGCGAAACAAACGAGTTAGCTTAAAATCCAAGCGTAACACATGATTTAAATTCAAATCAATACGAAGTAGAAGATTTACCTTCAAATCAATGCGAAACAAATGGTTCAGCTTCAAATACTTGTGATGTACATGATTTAGCTTCAGCTGCATGCGAAACAAACGAGTTAGCTTCAAATCCAACCGTAACACATGATTTAACTTCAAATCAATGGGAAGTAGAAGATTTACCTTCAAATCCATGCGAAACAAATGGTTTAGCTTCAGATACTTGTGATATACATGATTTAGCTTCAACTGCATGCGAAACAAACGAGTTAGCATCAGATCCAAGCGAAACACATGATTTAACTTCAAATGAATGCGAAGTAGAAGGCTTACCATCAAATCCATGCAACACAAATTATTTAGCTTCTTATACTTGCGATATAAGTGATATAGCTTCAAATGCAGGCGAAACACACGAGTGATCTTCAAATCCAAGCGTAACACATGATTTAACTTCAAATCAATGCGAAGTAGAAGATTTACCTTCAAATCCATGCGAAACAAATGGTTTAGCTTCAAATACTTGTGATATACATGATTTAGCTTCAGCTGCATGCGAAACAAACGAGTTAGCTTCAAGTCCAAGCGAAACACATGATTTAGCTTCAAATCAATGCGAAGTAGAAGGCTTAGCACCAAATCCATGCAACACAAATTATTTAGCTTCTCATACTTGCGATATAAGTGATAAAGCTTCAAATGCAGGCGAAACAAACGAGTAAGCTTTAGATCCAAGCGTAACACATGATTTAACTTCAAATCAATGCGAAGTAGAAGATTTACCTTCAAATCCATGCGAAACAAATGGTTTAGCTTCAAATAATTTTGATATACATGATTTAGCTTCAGCTTCATGCGAAACAAACGAGTTAGCTTCAAATCCAAGCGAAACACATGATTTAGCTTCAAATCAATGCGAAGTAGAAGGCTTAGCATCAAATCCATGCAACACAAATTATTTAGCTTCTTATACTTGCGATATAAGTGATAAAGCTTCAAATGCAGGCGAAACAAACGAGTGAGCTTTAAATCCAAGCGCAACACATGATTTAACTTCAAATGAATGCGAAGTAGAAGATTTACCTTCAAATCCATGCGAAACAATTGGTTTAGCTTCAAATACTTGTGATATACATGATTTAGATTCAGCTGCATGCGAAACAAACGAGTTAGCTTCAAATCCAAGCGAAACACATGATTTAGCTTCAAATCAATGCGAAGTAGAAGATTTACCTTCAAATCCATGCGAAACAAATGGTTTAGCTTCAAATACTTGTGATATACATGATTTAGCTTCAGCTGCATGCGAAACAAACGAGTTAGTTTCAAGTCCAAGCGAAACACATGATTTAGCTTCAAATCAATGCGAAGTAGAAGGCTTAGCACCAAATCCATGCAACACAAATTATTTAGCTTCTCATACTTGCGATATAAGTGATAAAGCTTCAAATGCAGGCGAAACAAACGAGTAAGCTTTAGATCCAAGCGTAACACATGATTTAACTTCAAATCAATGCGAAGTAGAAGATTTACCTTCAAATCCATGCGAAACAATTGGTTTAGCTTCAAATACTTGTGATATACATGATTTAGCTTCAGCTGCATGCGAAACAAACGAGTTAGCTTCAAATCCAAGCGAAACACATGATTTAGCTTCAAATCAATGCGAAATAGAAGGCTTAGCATCAAATCCATGCGACACAAATTATTTAGCTTCGTATACTTGCAATATAAGTGATATAGCTTCAAATGCAGGTGAAACAAACGAGTGATCTTCAAATCGGAGCGTAACACTTGATTTAACTTCAAATCAATGGGAAGTAGAAGATTTACCTTCAAATCCATGCGAAACAATTGGTTTAGCTTCAAATAATTTTGATATACATGATTTAGCTTCAGCTTCATGCGAAACAAACGAGTTAGCTTCAAATCCAAGCGAAACACATGATTTAGCTTCAAATCAATGCGAAGTAGAAGGCTTAGCATCAAATCCATGCAACACAAATTATTTAGCTTCTTATACTTGCGATATAAGTGATAAAGCTTCAAATGCAGGCGAAACAAACGAGTGAGCTTTAAATCCAAGCGCAACACATGATTTAACTTCAAATCAATGGGAAGTAGAAGATTTACCTTCAAATCCATGCGAAACAAATGGTTTAGCTTCAAATAATTTTGATATACATGATTTAGCTTCAGCTGCATGCGAAACAAACGAGTTAGCTTCAAATCCAAGCGAAACACATGATTTAGCTTCAAATCAATGCGAAGTAGAAGGCTTAGCATCAAATCCATGCAACACAAATTATTTAGCTTCTTATACTTGCGATATAAGTGATAAAGCTTCAAATGCAGGCGAAACAAACGAGTGAGCTTTAAATCCAAGCGCAACACATGATTTAACTTCAAATGAATGCGAAGTAGAAGATTTACCTTCAAATCCATGCGAAACAATTGGTTTAGCTTCAAATACTTGTGATATACATGATTTAGATTCAGCTGCATGCGAAACAAACGAGTTAGCTTCAAATTCAAGCGAAACACATGATTTAGCTTCAAATCAATGCGAAATAGAAGGCTTAGCATCAAATCCATGCGACACAAATTATTTAGCTTCGTATACTTGCGATATAAGTGATATAGCTTCAAATGCAGGTGACACAAACGAGTGATCTTCAATTCCAAGCGTAACACATGATTTAACTTCAAATCAATGGGAAGTAGAAGATTTACCTTCAAATCCATGCGAAACAAATGGTTTAGCTTCAAATAATTTTGATATACATGATTTAGCTTCAGCTGCATGCGAAACAAACGAGTTAGCTTCAAATCCAAGCGAAACACATGATTTAGCTTCAAATCAATGCGAAGTAGAAGGCTTAGCATCAAATCCATGCAACACAAATTATTTAGCTTCTTATACTTGCGATATAAGTGATAAAGCTTCAGCTGCATGCGAAACAAACGAGTTAGCTTCAAATCCAAGCGAAACACATGATTTAGCTTCAAATCAATGCGAAATAGAAGGCTTAGCATCAAATCCATGCGACACAAATTATTTAGCTTCGTATACTTGCGATATAAGTGATATAGCTTCAAATGCAGGTGACACAAACGAGTGATCTTCAAATCCAAGCGTAACACATGATTTAACTTCAAATCAGTGGGAAGTAGAAGATTTACCTTCAAATCCATGCGAAACAAATGGTTTAGCTTCAAATACTTGTGATACACATGATTTAGCTTGAGCTGCATGCGAAACAAACGAGTTAGCTTCAAATCCAAGCGAAACACATGATTTAGCTTCAAATCAATGCGAAGTAGAAGGCTTAGCATCAAATCCATGCAACACAAATTATTTAGCTTCTTATACTTGCGATATAAGTGATATAGCTTCAAATGCAGGCGAAACACACGAGTGATCTTCAAATCCAAGCGTAACACATGATTTAACTTCAAATCAATGCGAAGTAGAAGATTTACCTTCAAATCCATGCGAAACAAATGGTTTAGCTTCAAATACTTGTGATATACATGATTTAGCTTCAGCTGCATGCGAAACAAACGAGTTAGTTTCAAGTCCAAGCGAAACACATGATTTAGCTTCAAATCAATGCGAAGTAGAAGGCTTAGCACCAAATCCATGCAACACAAATTATTTAGCTTCTCATACTTGCGATATAAGTGATAAAGCTTCAAATGCAGGCGAAACAAAGAGTAAGCTTTAGATCCAAGCGTAACACATGATTTAACTTCAAATCAATGCGAAGTAGAAGATTTACCTTCAAATCCATGCGAAACAATTGGTTTAGCTTCAAATACTTGTGATATACATGATTTAGCTTCAGCTGCATGCGAAACAAACGAGTTAGCTTCAAATCCAAGCGAAACACATGATTTAGCTTCAAATCAATGCGAAATAGAAGGCTTAGCATCAAATCCATGCGACACAAATTATTTAGCTTCGTATACTTGCAATATAAGTGATATAGCTTCAAATGCAGGTGAAACAAACGAGTGATCTTCAAATCGGAGCGTAACACTTGATTTAACTTCAAATCAATGGGAAGTAGAAGATTTACCTTCAAATCCATGCGAAACAAATGGTTTAGCTTCAAATAATTTTGATATACATGATTTAGCTTCAGCTTCATGCGAAACAAACGAGTTAGCTTCAAATCCAAGCGAAACACATGATTTAGCTTCAAATCAATGCGAAGTAGAAGGCTTAGCATCAAATCCATGCAACACAAATTATTTAGCTTCTTATACTTGCGATATAAGTGATAAAGCTTCAAATGCAGGCGAAACAAACGAGTGAGCTTTAAATCCAAGCGCAACACATGATTTAACTTCAAATGAATGCGAAGTAGAAGATTTACCTTCAAATCCATGCGAAACAATTGGTTTAGCTTGAAATACTTGTGATATACATGATTTACCTTCAGCTGCATGCGAAACAAACGAGTTAGCTTCAAATCCAAGCGAAACACATGATTCAGCTTCAAATCAATGCGAAATAGAAGGCTTAGCATCAAATCCATGCGACACAAATTATTTAGCTTCGTATACTTGCGATATAAGTGATATAGCTTCAAATGCAGGTGACACAAACGAGTGATCTTCAAATCCAAGCGTAACACATGATTTAACTTCAAATCAATGGGAAGTAGAAGATTTACCTTCAAATCCATGCGAAACAAATGGTTTAGCTTCAAATAATTTTGATATACATGATTTAGCTTCAGCTGCATGCGAAACAAACGAGTTAGCTTCAAATCCAAGCGAAACACATGATTTAGCTTCAAATCAATGCGAAGTAGAAGGCTTAGCATCAAATCCATGCAACACAAATTATTTAGCTTCTTATACTTGCGATATAAGTGATAAAGCTTCAGCTGCATGCGAAACAAACGAGTTAGCTTCAAATCCAAGCGAAACACATGATTTAGCTTCAAATCAATGCGAAGTAGAAGGCTTAGCATCAAATCCATGCAACACAAATTATTTAGCTTCTTATACTTGCGATATAAGTGATATAGCTTCAAATGCAGGCGAAACACACGAGTGATCTTCAAATCCAAGCGTAACACATGATTTAACTTCAAATCATTGCGAAGTAGAAGATTTACCTTCAAATCCATGCGAAACAAATGGTTTAGCTTCAAATACTTGTGATATACATGATTTAGCTTCAGCTGCATGCGAAACAAACGAGTTAGCTTCAAGTCCAAGCGAAACACATGATTTAGCTTCAAATCAATGCGAAGTAGAAGGCTTAGCACCAAATCCATGCAACACAAATTATTTAGCTTCTCATACTTGCGATATAAGTGATAAAGCTTCAAATGCAGGCGAAACAAACGAGTAAGCTTTAGATCCAAGCGTAACACATGATTTAACTTCAAATCAATGCGAAGTAGAAGATTTACCTTCAAATCCATGCGAAACAATTGGTTTAGCTTCAAATACTTGTGATATACATGATTTAGCTTCAGCTGCATGCGAAACAAACGAGTTAGCTTCAAATCCAAGCGAAACACATGATTTAGCTTCAAATCAATGCGAAATAGAAGGCTTAGCATCAAATCCATGCGACACAAATTATTTAGCTTCGTATACTTGCAATATAAGTGATATAGCTTCAAATGCAGGTGAAACAAACGAGTGATCTTCAAATCGGAGCGTAACACTTGATTTAACTTCAAATCAATGGGAAGTAGAAGATTTACCTTCAAATCCATGCGAAACAAATGGTTTAGCTTCAAATAATTTTGATATACATGATTTAGCTTCAGCTTCATGCGAAACAAACGAGTTAGCTTCAAATCCAAGCGAAACACATGATTTAGCTTCAAATCAATGCGAAGTAGAAGGCTTAGCATCAAATCCATGCAACACAAATTATTTAGCTTCTTATACTTGCGATATAAGTGATAAAGCTTCAAATGCAGGCGAAACAAACGAGTGAGCTTTAAATCCAAGCGCAACACATGATTTAACTTCAAATCAATGGGAAGTAGAAGATTTACCTTCAAATCCATGCGAAACAAATGGTTTAGCTTCAAATAATTTTGATATACATGATTTAGCTTCAGCTGCATGCGAAACAAACGAGTTAGCTTCAAATCCAAGCGAAACACATGATTTAGCTTCAAATCAATGCGAAGTAGAAGGCTTAGCATCAAATCCATGCAACACAAATTATTTAGCTTCTTATACTTGCGATATAAGTGATAAAGCTTCAAATGCAGGCGAAACAAACGAGTGAGCTTTAAATCCAAGCGCAACACATGATTTAACTTCAAATGAATGCGAAGTAGAAGATTTACCTTCAAATCCATGCGAAACAATTGGTTTAGCTTCAAATACTTGTGATATACATGATTTAGATTCAGCTGCATGCGAAACAAACGAGTTAGCTTCAAATTCAAGCGAAACACATGATTTAGCTTCAAATCAATGCGAAATAGAAGGCTTAGCATCAAATCCATGCGACACAAATTATTTAGCTTCGTATACTTGCGATATAAGTGATATAGCTTCAAATGCAGGTGACACAAACGAGTGATCTTCAAATCCAAGCGTAACACATGATTTAACTTCAAATCAGTGGGAAGTAGAAGATTTACCTTCAAATCCATGCGAAACAAATGGTTTAGCTTCAAATACTTGTGATACACATGATTTAGCTTGAGCTGCATGCGAAACAAACGAGTTAGCTTCAAATCCAAGCGAAACACATGATTTAGCTTCAAATCAATGCGAAGTAGAAGGCTTAGCATCAAATCCATGCAACACAAATTATTTAGCTTCTTATACTTGCGATATAAGTGATATAGCTTCAAATGCAGGCGAAACACACGAGTGATCTTCAAATCCAAGCGTAACACATGATTTAACTTCAAATCAATGCGAAGTAGAAGATTTACCTTCAAATCCATGCGAAACAAATGGTTTAGCTTCAAATACTTGTGATATACATGATTTAGCTTCAGCTGCATGCGAAACAAACGAGTTAGTTTCAAGTCCAAGCGAAACACATGATTTAGCTTCAAATCAATGCGAAGTAGAAGGCTTAGCACCAAATCCATGCAACACAAATTATTTAGCTTCTCATACTTGCGATATAAGTGATAAAGCTTCAAATGCAGGCGAAACAAACGAGTAAGATTTAGATCCAAGCGTAACACATGATTTAACTTCAAATCAATGCGAAGTAGAAGATTTACCTTCAAATCCATGCGAAACAATTGGTTTAGCTTCAAATACTTGTGATATACATGATTTAGCTTCAGCTGCATGCGAAACAAACGAGTTAGCTTCAAATCCAAGCGAAACACATGATTTAGCTTCAAATCAATGCGAAATAGAAGGCTTAGCATCAAATCCATGCGACACAAATTATTTAGCTTCGTATACTTGCAATATAAGTGATATAGCTTCAAATGCAGGTGAAACAAACGAGTGATCTTCAAATCGGAGCGTAACACTTGATTTAACTTCAAATCAATGGGAAGTAGAAGATTTACCTTCAAATCCATGCGAAACAAATGGTTTAGCTTCAAATAATTTTGATATACATGATTTAGCTTCAGCTTCATGCGAAACAAACGAGTTAGCTTCAAATCCAAGCGAAACACATGATTTAGCTTCAAATCAATGCGAAGTAGAAGGCTTAGCATCAAATCCATGCAACACAAATTATTTAGCTTCTTATACTTGCGATATAAGTGATAAAGCTTCAAATGCAGGCGAAACAAACGAGTGAGCTTTAAATCCAAGCGCAACACATGATTTAACTTCAAATGAATGCGAAGTAGAAGATTTACCTTCAAATCCATGCGAAACAATTGGTTTAGCTTGAAATACTTGTGATATACATGATTTACCTTCAGCTGCATGCGAAACAAACGAGTTAGCTTCAAATCCAAGCGAAACACATGATTCAGCTTCAAATCAATGCGAAATAGAAGGCTTAGCATCAAATCCATGCGACACAAATTATTTAGCTTCGTATACTTGCGATATAAGTGATATAGCTTCAAATGCAGGTGACACAAACGAGTGATCTTCAAATCCAAGCGTAACACATGATTTAACTTCAAATCAATGGGAAGTAGAAGATTTACCTTCAAATCCATGCGAAACAAATGGTTTAGCTTCAAATAATTTTGATATACATGATTTAGCTTCAGCTGCATGCGAAACAAACGAGTTAGCTTCAAATCCAAGCGAAACACATGATTTAGCTTCAAATCAATGCGAAGTAGAAGGCTTAGCATCAAATCCATGCAACACAAATTATTTAGCTTCTTATACTTGCGATATAAGTGATAAAGCTTCAGCTGCATGCGAAACAAACGAGTTAGCTTCAAATCCAAGCGAAACACATGATTTAGCTTCAAATCAATGCGAAGTAGAAGGCTTAGCATCAAATCCATGCAACACAAATTATTTAGCTTCTTATACTTGCGATATAAGTGATATAGCTTCAAATGCAGGCGAAACACACGAGTGATCTTCAAATCCAAGCGTAACACATGATTTAACTTCAAATCATTGCGAAGTAGAAGATTTACCTTCAAATCCATGCGAAACAAATGGTTTAGCTTCAAATACTTGTGATATACATGATTTAGCTTCAGCTGCATGCGAAACAAACGAGTTAGCTTCAAGTCCAAGCGAAACACATGATTTAGCTTCAAATCAATGCGAAGTAGAAGGCTTAGCACCAAATCCATGCAACACAAATTATTTAGCTTCTCATACTTGCGATATAAGTGATAAAGCTTCAAATGCAGGCGAAACAAACGAGTAAGCTTTAGATCCAAGCGTAACACATGATTTAACTTCAAATCAATGCGAAGTAGAAGATTTACCTTCAAATCCATGCGAAACAATTGGTTTAGCTTCAAATACTTGTGATATACATGATTTAGCTTCAGCTGCATGCGAAACAAACGAGTTAGCTTCAAATCCAAGCGAAACACATGATTTAGCTTCAAATCAATGCGAAATAGAAGGCTTAGCTTCAAATCCATGCGACACAAATTATTTAGCTTCGTATACTTGCAATATAAGTGATATAGCTTCAAATGCAGGTGAAACAAACGAGTGATCTTCAAATCGGAGCGTAACACTTGATTTAACTTCAAATCAATGGGAAGTAGAAGATTTACCTTCAAATCCATGCGAAACAAATGGTTTAGCTTCAAATAATTTTGATATACATGATTTAGCTTCAGCTTCATGCGAAACAAACGAGTTAGCTTCAAATCCAAGCGAAACACATGATTTAGCTTCAAATCAATGCGAAGTAGAAGGCTTAGCATCAAATCCATGCAACACAAATTATTTAGCTTCTTATACTTGCGATATAAGTGATAAAGCTTCAAATGCAGGCGAAACAAACGAGTGAGCTTTAAATCCAAGCGCAACACATGATTTAACTTCAAATGAATGCG
Organism: Megalopta genalis; assembly: GCF_051020955.1. Taxonomy (NCBI): domain Eukaryota; kingdom Metazoa; phylum Arthropoda; class Insecta; order Hymenoptera; family Halictidae; genus Megalopta; species Megalopta genalis. The sequence continues at coordinate 62,432 of NW_027476657.1, forward strand.
AAGTAGAAGATTTACCTTCAAATCCATGCGAAACAATTGGTTTAGCTTGAAATACTTGTGATATACATGATTTACCTTCAGCTGCATGCGAAACAAACGAGTTAGCTTCAAATCCAAGCGAAACACATGATTCAGCTTCAAATCAATGCGAAATAGAAGGCTTAGCATCAAATCCATGCGACACAAATTATTTAGCTTCGTATACTTGCGATATAAGTGATATAGCTTCAAATGCAGGTGACACAAACGAGTGATCTTCAAATCCAAGCGTAACACATGATTTAACTTCAAATCAATGGGAAGTAGAAGATTTACCTTCAAATCCATGCGAAACAAATGGTTTAGCTTCAAATAATTTTGATATACATGATTTAGCTTCAGCTGCATGCGAAACAAACGAGTTAGCTTCAAATCCAAGCGAAACACATGATTTAGCTTCAAATCAATGCGAAGTAGAAGGCTTAGCATCAAATCCATGCAACACAAATTATTTAGCTTCTTATACTTGCGATATAAGTGATAAAGCTTCAGCTGCATGCGAAACAAACGAGTTAGCTTCAAATCCAAGCGAAACACATGATTTAGCTTCAAATCAATGCGAAATAGAAGGCTTAGCATCAAATCCATGCGACACAAATTATTTAGCTTCGTATACTTGCGATATAAGTGATATAGCTTCAAGTGCAGGTGACACAAACGAGTGATCTTCAAATCCAAGCGTAACACATGATTTAACTTCAAATCAGTGGGAAGTAGAAGATTTACCTACAAATCCATGCGAAACAAATGGTTTAGCTTCAAATACTTGTGATACACATGATTTAGCTTGAGCTGCATGCGAAACAAACGAGTTAGCTTCAAATCCAAGCGAAACACATGATTTAGCTTCAAATCAATGCGAAGTAGAAGGCTTAGCATCAAATCCATGCAACACAAATTATTTAGCTTCTTATACTTGCGATATAAGTGATAAAGCTTCAAATGCAGGCGAAACAAACGAGTAAGCTTTAGATCCAAGCGTAACACATGATTTAACTTCAAATCAATGCGAAGTAGAAGATTTACCTTCAAATCCATGCGAAACAATTGGTTTAGCTTCAAATACTTGTGATATACATGATTTAGATTCAGCTGCATGCGAAACAAACGAGTTAGCTTCAAATCCAAGCGAAACACATGATTTAGCTTCAAATCAATGCGAAATAGAAGGCTTAGCATCAAATCCATGCGACACAAATTATTTAGCTTCGTATACTTGCGATATAAGTGATATAGCTTCAAATGCAGGCGAAACACACGAGTGATCTTCAAATCCAAGCGTAACACATGATTTAACTTCAAATCAATGCGAAGTAGAAGATTTACCTTCAAATCCATGCGAAACAAATGGTTTAGCTTCAAATACTTGTGATATACATGATTTAGCTTCAGCTGCATGCGAAACAAACGAGTTAGCTTCAAGTCCAAGCGAAACACATGATTTAGCTTCAAATCAATGCGAAGTAGAAGGCTTAGCACCAAATCCATGCAACACAAATTATTTAGCTTCTCATACTTGCGATATAAGTGATAAAGCTTCAAATGCAGGCGAAACAAACGAGTAAGCTTTAGATCCAAGCGTAACACATGATTTAACTTCAAATCAATGCGAAGTAGAAGATTTACCTTCAAATCCATGCGAAACAATTGGTTTAGCTTCAAATACTTGTGATATACATGATTTAGCTTCAGCTGCATGCGAAACAAACGTGTTAGCTTCAAATCCAAGCGAAACACATGATTTAGCTTCAAATCAATGCGAAATAGAAGGCTTAGCATCAAATCCATGCGACACAAATTATTTAGCTTCGTATACTTGCAATATAAGTGATATAGCTTCAAATGCAGGTGAAACAAACGAGTGATCTTCAAATCGGAGCGTAACACTTGATTTAACTTCAAATCAATGGGAAGTAGAAGATTTACCTTCAAATCCATGCGAAACAAATGGTTTAGCTTCAAATAATTTTGATATACATGATTTAGCTTCAGCTTCATGCAAAACAAACGAGTTAGCTTCAAATCCAAGCGAAACACATGATTTAGCTTCAAATCAATCCGAAGTAGAAGGCTTAGCATCAAATCCATGCAACACAAATTATTTAGCTTCTTATACTTGCGATATAAGTGATAAAGCTTCAAATGCAGGCGAAACAAACGAGTGAGCTTTAAATCCAAGCGCAACACATGATTTAACTTCAAATGAATGCGAAGTAGAAGATTTACCTTCAAATCCATGCGAAACAATTGGTTTAGCTTGAAATACTTGTGATATACATGATTTACCTTCAGCTGCATGCGAAACAAACGAGTTAGCTTCAAATCCAAGCGAAACACATGATTCAGCTTCAAATCAATGCGAAATAGAAGGCTTAGCATCAAATCCATGCGACACAAATTATTTAGCTTCGTATACTTGCGATATAAGTGATATAGCTTCAAATGCAGGTGACACAAACGAGTGATCTTCAAATCCAAGCGTAACACATGATTTAACTTCAAATCAATGGGAAGTAGAAGATTTACCTTCAAATCCATGCGAAACAAATGGTTTAGCTTCAAATAATTTTGATATACATGATTTAGCTTCAGCTGCATGCGAAACAAACGAGTTAGCTTCAAATCCAAGCGAAACACATGATTTAGCTTCAAATCAATGCGAAGTAGAAGGCTTAGCATCAAATCCATGCAACACAAATTATTTAGCTTCTTATACTTGCGATATAAGTGATATAGCTTCAAATGCAGGCGAAACACACGAGTGATCTTCAAATCCAAGCGTAACACATGATTTAACATCAAATCAATGCGAAGTAGAAGATTTACCTTCAAATCCATGCGAAACAATTGGTTTAGCTTCAAATACTTGTGATATACATGATTTAGCTTCAGCTGCATGCGAAACAAACGAGTTAGCTTCAAATCCAAGCGAAACACATGATTTAGCTTCAAATCAATGCGAAATAGAAGGCTTAGCATCAAATCCATGCGACACAAATTATTTAGCTACGTATACTTGCGATATAAGTGATATAGCTTCAAATGCAGGTGAAACAAACGAGTGATCTTCAAATCCAAGCGTAACACATGATTTAAATTCAAATCAATGCGAAGTAGAAGATTTACCTTCAAATCCATGCGAAACAAATGGTTTAGCTTCAAATACTTGTGATATACATGATTTAGCTTCAGCTGCATGCGAAACAAACGAGTTAGCTTTAAATCCAAGCGAAACACATGATTTAGCTTCAAATCAATGCGAAGTAGAAGGCTTAGCATCAAATCCATGCAACACAAATTATTTAGCTTCTTATACTTGCGATATAAGTGATAAAGCATCAAATGCAGACGAAACAAACGAGTTAGCTTCAAATCCAAGCGAAACACATGATTTAACTTCAAATCAATGCGAAGTAGAAGATTTACCTTCAAATCCATGCGAAACAAATGGTTTAGCTTCAAATACATGTGATATACATGATTTAGCTTCAGCTGCATGCGAAACAAACGAGTTAGCTTCAAATCCAAGCGAAACACATGATTTAGCTTGAAATCAATGCGAAATAGAAGGCTTAGCATCAAATCCATGCGACACAAATTATTTAGCTTCGTATACTTGCAATATAAGTGATATAGCTTCAAATGCAGGTGAAACAAACGAGTGATCTTCAAATCGGAGCGTAACACTTGATTTAACTTCAAATCAATGGGAAGTAGAAGATTTACCTTCAAATCCATGCGACACAAATGGTTTAGCTTCAAATAATTTTGATATACATGATTTAGCTTCAGCTTCATGCGAAACAAACGAGTTAGCTTCAAATCCAAGCGAAACACACGATTCAGCTTCAAATCAATGCGAAATAGAAGGCTTAGCATCAAATCCATGCGACACAAATTATTTAGCTTCGTATACTTGCGATATAAGTGATATAGCTTCAAATGCAGGTGACACAAACGAGTGATCTTCAAATCCAAGCGTAACACATGATTTAACTTCAAATCAATGGGAAGTAGAAGATTTACCTTCAAATCCATGCGAAACAAATGGTTTAGCTACAAATAATTTTGATATACATGATTTAGCTTCAGCTGCATGCGAAACAAACGAGTTAGCTTCAAATCCAAGCGAAACACATGATTTAGCTTCAAATCAATGCGAAGTAGAAGGCTTAGCATCAAATCCATGCAACACAAATTATTTAGCTTCTTATACTTGCGATATAAGTGATAAAGCTTCAAATGCAGGCGAAACAAACGAGTAAGCTTTAGATCCAAGCGTAACACATGATTTAACTTCAAATCAATGCGAAGTAGAAGATTTACCTTCAAATCCATGCGAAACAATTGGTTTAGCTTCAAATACTTGTGATATACATGATTTAGATTCAGCTGCATGCGAAAGTTAGCTTCAAATCCAAGCGAAACACATGATTTAGCTTCAATCAATGCGAAATAGAAGGCTTAGCATCAAATCCATGCGACACAAATTATTTAGCTTCGTATACTTGCGATATAAGTAATATAGCTTCAAATGCAGGTGACACAAACGAGTGACCTTCAAATCCAAGCGTAACACATGATTTAATTCAAATCAATGGGAAGTAGAAGATTTTACCTTCAAATCCATGCGAAACAAATGGTTTAGCTTCAAATAATTTTGATATACATGATTTAGCTTCAGCTGCATGCGAAACAAACGAGTTAGCTTCAAATCCAAGCGAAACACATGATTTAGCTTCAAATCAATGCGAAGTAGAAGGCTTAGCATCAAATCCATGCAACACAAATTATTTAGCTTCTTATACTTGCGATATAAGTGATAAGCTTCAGCTGCATGCGAAACAAACGAGTTAGCTTCAAATCCAAGCGAAACACATGATTTAGCTTCAAATCAATGCGAATAGGAAGGCTTAGCATCAAATCCTGCGACACAAATTATTTAGCTTCGTATACTTGCGATATAAGTGATATAGCTTCAAATGCAGGTGACACAAACGAGTGATCTTCAAATCCAAGCGTAACACATGATTTAACTTCAAATCAGTGGGAAGTAGAAGATTTACCTTCAAATCCATGCGAAACAAAAGGTTTAGCTTCAAATACTTGTGATACACATGATTTAGCTTGAGCTGCATGCGAAACAAACGAGTTAGCTTCAAATCCAAGCGAAACACATGATTTAGCTTCAAATCAATGCGAAGTAGAAGGCTTAGCATCAAATCCATGCAACACAAATTATTTAGCTTCTTATACTTGCGATATAAATGATAAAGCTTCAAATGCAGGCGAAACAAACGAGTAAGCTTTAGATCCAAGCGTAACACATGATTTAACTTCAAATCAATGCGAAGTAGAAGATTTACCTTCAAATCCATGCGAAACAATTGGTTTAGCTTCAAATACTTGTGATATACATGATTTAGATTCAGCTGCATGCGAAACAACGAGTTAACTTCAAATCCAAGCGAAACACATGCTTTAGCTTCAAATCAATGCGAAATAGAAGGCTTAGCATCAAATCCATGCGACACAAATTATTTAGCTTCGTATACTTGCGATATAAGTGATATAGCTTCAAATGCAGGTGACACAAACGAGTGATCTTCAAATCCAAGCGTAACACATGATTTAACTTCAAATCAGTGGGAAGTAGAAGATTTACCTTCAAATCCATGCGAAACAAAAGGTTTAGCTTCAAATACTTGTGATACACATGATTTAGCTTGAGCTGCATGCGAAACAAACGAGTTAGCTTCAAATCCAAGCGAAACACATGATTTAGCTTCAAATCAATGCGAAGTAGAAGGCTTAGCATCAAATCCATGCAACACAAATTATTTAGCTTCTTATACTTGCGATATAAATGATAAAGCTTCAAATGCAGGCGAAACAAACGAGTAAGCTTTAGATCCAAGCGTAACACATGATTTAACTTCAAATCAATGCGAAGTAGAAGATTTACCTTCAAATCCATGCGAAACAATTGGTTTAGCTTCAAATACTTGTGATATACATGATTTAGATTCAGCTGCATGCGAAACAAACGAGTTAACTTCAAATCCAAGCGAAACACATGCTTTAGCTTCAAATCAATGCGAAATAGAAGGCTTAGCATCAAATCCATGCGACACAAATTATTTAGCTTCGTATACTTGCGATATAAGTGATATAGCTTCAAATGCAGGTGACACAAACGAGTGATCTTCAATCCAAGCGAAACACATGATTTAGCTTCAAATCAATGCGAAGTAGAAGGCTTAGCATCAAATCCATGCAACACAAATTATTTAGCTTCTTATACTTGCGATATAAGTGATATAGCTTCAAATGCAGGCGAAACACACGAGTGATCTTCAAATCCAAGCGTAACACATGATTTAACTTCAATCAATGCGAAGTAGAGATTTACCTTCAAATCCATGCGAAACAAATGGTTTAGCTTCAAATACTTGTGATATACATGATTTAGCTTCAGCTGCATGCGAAACAAACGAGTTAGCTTTAAATCCAAGCGAAACACATGATTTAGCTTCAAATCAATGCGAATAGAAGGCTTAGCATCAAATCCATGCGACACAAATTATTTAGCTTCGTATACTTGCAATATAAGTGATATAGCTTCAAATGCAGGTGAAACTAACCAGTGATCTTCACATCCAAACGTAACACTTGATTAACTTCAAATCAATGGAAGTAGAAGATTTACCTTTAAATCCATGCGAAACAAATGTTTAGCTTCAAATACTTGTGATATACATGATTTAGTTTCAGCTGCATGCGAAACAACGAGTTAGCTTCAAATCCAAGCGAAACACATGATTTAGCTTCAAATCAATGCGAAGTAGAAGGCTTAGCATCAAATCCATGCAACACAAATTATTTAGCTTCTTATACTTGCGATATAAATGATAAAGCTTCAAATGCAGGCGAACAAACGAGTAAGCTTTAGATCCAAGCGTACACATGATTTAACTTCAAATCAATGCGAAGTAGAAGGCTTAGCATCAAATCCATGCGACACAAATTATTTAGCTTCGTATACTTGCGATATAAGTGATATAGCTTCAAATGCAGGTGACACAAACGAGTGACCTTCAAATCCAAGCGTAACACATGATTTAATTCAAATCAATGGGAAGTAGAAGATTTACCTTCAAATCCATGCGAAACAAATGGTTTAGCTTCAAATAATTTTGATATACATGATTTAGCTTCAGCTGCATGCGAAACAAACGAGTTAGCTTCAAATCCAAGCGAAACACATGATTTAGCTTCAAATCAATGCGAAGTAGAAGGCTTAGCATCAAATCCATGCAACACAAATTATTTAGCTTCTTATACTTGCGATATAAGTGATAAAGCTTCAGCTGCATGCGAAACAAACGAGTTAGCTTCAAATCCAAGCGAAACACATGATTTAGCTTCAAATCAATGCGAAATAGAAGGCTTAGCATCAAATCCATGCGACACAAATTATTTAGCTTCGTATACTTGCGATATAAGTGATATAGCTTCAAATGCAGGTGACACAAACGAGTGATCTTCAAATCAAGCGTAACACATGATTTAACTTCAAATCAGTGGGAAGTAGAAGATTTACCTTCAAATCCATGCGAAACAAATGGTTAGCTTCAATTACTTGTGATACACATGATTTAGCTGAGCTGCATGCGAAACAAACGAGTTAGCTTCAAATCCAAGCGAAACACATGATTTAGCTTCAAATCAATGCGAGTAGAAGGCTTAGCATCAAATCCATGCAACACAAATTATTTAGCTTCTTATACTGCGATATAAGTGATAAAGCATCAAATGCAGGCGAAACAAACGAGTTAGCTTCAAATCCAAGCGAAACACATGATTTAACTTCAAATCAATGCGAAGTAGAAGATTTACCTTCAAATCCATCCGAAACAAATGGTTTAGCTTCAAATACTTTTGATATACATGATTTAGCTTCAGCTTCATGCGAAACAAACGAGTTAGCTTCAAATCCAAGCGAAACACATGATTAGCTTCAAATCAATGCGAAGTAGAAGGCTTAGCATCAAATTCATGCAACACAAATTATTTAGCTTCTTATACTTGCGATATAAGTGATAAAGCTTCAAATGCAGGCGAAACAAACGAGTGAGCTTTAAATCCAAGCGCAACACATGATTTAACTTCAAATGAATGCGAAGTAGAAGATTTACCTTCAAATCCATGCGAAACAAATGGTTTAGCTTCAAATACTTGTGATATACCATGATTTAGCTTCAGCTGCATGCGAAACATACGAGTTAGCTTCAAATCCAAGCGAAACACATGATTTAGCTTCAAATCAATGCGAATAGAAGGCTTAGCATCAAATCCATGCGACACAAATTATTTAGCTTCGTATACTTGCGATATAAGTGATATAGCTTCAAATGCAGGTGACACAAACGAGTGATCTTCAAATCAAGCGTAACACATGATTTAACTTCAAATCAATGGGAAGTAGAAGATTTACCTTCAAATCCATGCGAAACAAATGGTTTAGCTGCAAATACTTGTGATATACATGATTTAGCTTCAGCTGCATGCGAAGCAAACGAGTTAGCTTCAAATCCAAGCGAAACGCATGATTTAGCTTCAAATCAATGCGAAATAGAAGGCTTAGCATCAAATCCATGCGACACAAATTATTTAGCTTCGTATACTTGCGATATAAGTAATATAGCTTCAAATGCAGGTGACACAAACGAGTGACCTTCAAATCCAAGCGTACACATGATTTAATTCAAATCAATGGGAAGTAGAAGATTTACCTTCAAATCCATGCGAAACAAATGGTTTAGCTTCAAATAATTTTGATATACATGATTTAGCTCAGCTGCATGCGAAACAAACGAGTTAGCTTCAAATCCAAGCGAAACACATGATTTAGCTTCAAATCAATGCGAAGTAGAAGGCTTAGCATCAAATCCATGCAACACAAATTATTTAGCTTCTTATACTTGCGATATAAGTGATAAAGCTTCAGCTGCATGCGAAACAAACGAGTTAGCTTCAAATCCAAGCGAAACACATGATTTAGCTTCAAATCAATGCGAAATAGAAGGCTTAGCATCAAATCCATGCGACACAAATTATTTAGCTTCGTATACTTGCGATATAAGTGATATAGCTTCAAATGCAGGTGACACAAACGAGTGATCTTCAAATCCAAGCGTAACACATGATTTAACTTCAAATCAGTGGGAAGTAGAAGATTTACCTTCAAATCCATGCGAAACAAAAGGTTTAGCTTCAAATACTTGTGATACACATGATTTAGCTTGAGCTGCATGCGAAACAAACGAGTTAGCTTCAAATCCAAGCGAAACACATGATTTAGCTTCAAATCAATGCGAAGTAGAAGGCTTAGCATCAAATCCATGCAACACAAATTATTTAGCTTCTTATACTTGCGATATAAATGATAAAGCTTCAAATGCAGGCGAAACAAACGAGTAAGCTTTAGATCCAAGCGTAACACATGATTTAACTTCAAATCAATGCGAAGTAGAAGATTTACCTTCAAATCCATGCGAAACAATTGGTTTAGCTTCAAATACTTGTGATATACATGATTTAGATTCAGCTGCATGCGAAACAAACGAGTTAACTTCAAATCCAAGCGAAACACATGCTTTAGCTTCAAATCAATGCGAAATAGAAGGCTTAGCATCAAATCCATGCGACACAAATTATTTAGCTTCGTATACTTGCGATATAAGTGATATAGCTTCAAATGCAGGTGACACAAACGAGTGATCTTCAAATCCAAGCGTAACACATGATTTAACTTCAAATCAGTGGGAAGTAGAAGATTTACTTCAAATCCATGCGAAACAAAAGGTTTAGCTTCAAATACTTGTGATACACATGATTTAGCTTGAGCTGCATGCGAAACAAACGAGTTAGCTTCAAATCCAAGCGAAACACATGATTTAGCTTCAAATCAATGCGAAGTAGAAGGCTTAGCATCAAATCCATGCAACACAAATTATTTAGCTTCTTATACTTGCGATATAAATGATAAAGCTTCAAATGCAGGCGAAACAAACGAGTAAGCTTTAGATCCAAGCGTAACACATGATTTAACTTCAAATCAATGCGAAGTAGAAGATTTACCTTCAAATCCATGCGAAACAATTGGTTTAGCTTCAAATACTTGTGATATACATGATTTAGATTCAGCTGCATGCGAAACAAACGAGTTAACTTCAAATCCAAGCGAAACACATGCTTTAGCTTCAAATCAATGCGAAATAGAAGGCTTAGCATCAAATCCATGCGACACAAATTATTTAGCTTCGTATACTTGCGATATAAGTGATATAGCTTCAAATGCAGGTGACACAAACGAGTGATCTTCAAATCCAAGCGAAACACATGATTTAGCTTCAAATCAATGCGAAGTAGAAGGCTTAGCATCAAATCCATGCAACACAAATTATTTAGCTTCTTATACTTGCGATATAAGTGATATAGCTTCAAATGCAGGCGAAACACACGAGTGATCTTCAAATCCAAGCGTAACACATGATTTAACTTCAAATCAATGCGAAGTAGAAGATTTACCTTCAAATCCATGCGAAACAAATGGTTTAGCTTCAAATACTTGTGATATACATGATTTAGCTTCAGCTGCATGCGAAACAAACGAGTTAGCTTTAAATCCAAGCGAAACACATGATTTAGCTTCAAATCAATGCGAAATAGAAGGCTTAGCATCAAATCCATGCGACACAAATTATTTAGCTTCGTATACTTGCAATATAAGTGATATAGCTTCAAATGCAGGTGAAACTAACCAGTGATCTTCACATCCAAACGTAACACTTGATTTAACTTCAAATCAATGGGAAGTAGAAGATTTACCTTTAAATCCATGCGAAACAAATGGTTTAGCTTCAAATACTTGTGATATACATGATTTAGTTTCAGCTGCATGCGAAACAAACGAGTTAGCTTCAAATCCAAGCGAAACACATGATTTAGCTTCAAATCAATGCGAAGTAGAAGGCTTAGCATCAAATCCATGCAACACAAATTATTTAGCTTCTTATACTTGCGATATAAATGATAAAGCTTCAAATGCAGGCGAAACAAACGAGTAAGCTTTAGATCCAAGCGTAACACATGATTTAACTTCAAATCAATGCGAAGTAGAAGGCTTAGCATCAAATCCATGCGACACAAATTATTTAGCTTCGTATACTTGCGATATAAGTGATATAGCTTCAAATGCAGGTGACACAAACGAGTGACCTTCAAATCCAAGCGTAACACATGATTTAATTCAAATCAATGGGAAGTAGAAGATTTACCTTCAAATCCATGCGAAACAAATGGTTTAGCTTCAAATAATTTTGATATACATGATTTAGCTTCAGCTGCATGCGAAACAAACGAGTTAGCTTCAAATCCAAGCGAAACACATGATTTAGCTTCAAATCAATGCGAAGTAGAAGGCTTAGCATCAAATCCATGCAACACAAATTATTTAGCTTCTTATACTTGCGATATAAGTGATAAAGCTTCAGCTGCATGCGAAACAAACGAGTTAGCTTCAAATCCAAGCGAAACACATGATTTAGCTTCAAATCAATGCGAAATAGAAGGCTTAGCATCAAATCCATGCGACACAAATTATTTAGCTTCGTATACTTGCGATATAAGTGATATAGCTTCAAATGCAGGTGACACAAACGAGTGATCTTCAAATCCAAGCGTAACACATGATTTAACTTCAAATCAGTGGAAGTAGAAGATTTACCTTCAAATCATGCGAAACAAATGGTTTAGCTTCAAATACTTGTGATACACATGATTTAGCTTGAGCTGCATGCGAAACAAACGAGTTAGCTTCAAATCCAAGCGAAACACATGATTTAGCTTCAAATCAATGCGAAGTAGAAGGCTTAGCATCAAATCCATGCAACACAAATTATTTAGCTTCTTATACTTGCGATATAAGTGATAAAGCATCAAATGCAGGCGAAACAAACGAGTTAGCTTCAAATCCAAGCGAAACACATGATTTAACTTCAAATCAATGCGAAGTAGAAGATTTACCTTCAAATCCATCCGAAACAAATGGTTTAGCTTCAAATACTTTTGATATACATGATTTAGCTTCAGCTTCATGCGAAACAAACGAGTTAGCTTCAAATCCAAGCGAAACACATGATTTAGCTTCAAATCAATGCGAAGTAGAAGGCTTAGCATCAAATTCATGCAACACAAATTATTTAGCTTCTTATACTTGCGATATAAGTGATAAAGCTTCAAATGCAGGCGAAACAAACGAGTGAGCTTTAAATCCAAGCGCAACACATGATTTAACTTCAAATGAATGCGAAGTAGAAGATTTACCTTCAAATCCATGCGAAACAAATGGTTTAGCTTCAAATACTTGTGATATACATGATTTAGCTTCAGCTGCATGCGAAACATACGAGTTAGCTTCAAATCCAAGCGAAACACATGATTTAGCTTCAAATCAATGCGAAATAGAAGGCTTAGCATCAAATCCATGCGACACAAATTATTTAGCTTCGTATACTTGCGATATAAGTGATATAGCTTCAAATGCAGGTGACACAAACGAGTGATCTTCAAATCCAAGCGTAACACATGATTTAACTTCAAATCAATGGGAAGTAGAAGATTTACCTTCAAATCCATGCGAAACAAATGGTTTAGCTGCAAATACTTGTGATATACATGATTTAGCTTCAGCTGCATGCGAAGCAAACGAGTTAGCTTCAAATCCAAGCGAAACGCATGATTTAGCTTCAAATCAATGCGAAATAGAAGGCTTAGCAGCAAATCCATGCAACACAAATTATTTAGCTTCTTATACTTGCGATATAAATGATAAAGCTTCAAATGCAGGCGAAACAAACGAGTAAGCTTTAGATCCAAGCGTAACACATGATTTAACTTCAAATCAATGCGAAGTAGAAGGCTTAGCATCAAATCCATGCGACACAAATTATTTAGCTTCGTATACTTGCGATATAAGTGATATAGCTTCAAATGCAGGTGACACAAACGAGTGATCTTCAAATCCAAGCGTAACACATGATTTAACTTCAAATCAGTGGGAAGTAGAAGATTTACCTTCAAATCCATGCGAAACAAATGGTTTAGCTTCAAATACTTGTGATACACATGATTTAGCTTGAGCTGCATGCGAAACAAACGAGTTAGCTTCAAATCCAAGCGAAACACATGATTTAGCTTCAAATCAATGCGAAGTAGAAGGCTTAGCATCAAATCCATGCAACACAAATTATTTAGCTTCTTATACTTGCGATATAAATGATAAAGCTTCAAATGCAGGCGAAACAAACGAGTAAGCTTTAGATCCAAGCGTAACACATGATTTAACTTCAAATCAATGCGAAGTAGAAGATTTACCTTCAAATCCATGCGAAACAATTGGTTTAGCTTCAAATACTTGTGATATACATGATTTAGATTCAGCTGCATGCGAAACAAACGAGTTAGCTTCAAATCCAAGCGAAACACATGATTTAGCTTCAAATCAATGCGAAATAGAAGGCTTAGCATCAAATCCATGCGACACAAATTATTTAGCTTCGTATACTTGCGATATAAGTGATATAGCTTCAAATGCAGGTGACACAAACGAGTGACCTTCAAATCCAAGCGTAACACATGATTTAATTCAAATCAATGGGAAGTAGAAGATTTACCTTCAAATCCATGCGAAACAAATGGTTTAGCTTCAAATAATTTTGATATACATGATTTAGCTTCAGCTGCATGCGAAACAAACGAGTTAGCTTCAAATCCAAGCGAAACACATGATTTAGCTTCAAATCAATGCGAAGTAGAAGGCTTAGCATCAAATCCATGCAACACAAATTATTTAGCTTCTTATACTTGCGATATAAGTGATAAAGCTTCAGCTGCATGCGAAACAAACGAGTTAGCTTCAAATCCAAGCGAAACACATGATTTAGCTTCAAATCAATGCGAAATAGAAGGCTTAGCATCAAATCCATGCGACACAAATTATTTAGCTTCGTATACTTGCGATATAAGTGATATAGCTTCAAATGCAGGTGACACAAACGAGTGATCTTCAAATCCAAGCGTAACACATGATTTAACTTCAAATCAGTGGGAAGTAGAAGATTTACCTTCAAATCCATGCGAAACAAATGGTTTAGCTTCAAATACTTGTGATACACATGATTTAGCTTGAGCTGCATGCGAAACAAACGAGTTAGCTTCAAATCCAAGCGAAACACATGATTTAGCTTCAAATCAATGCGAAGTAGAAGGCTTAGCATCAAATCCATGCAACACAAATTATTTAGCTTCTTATACTTGCGATATAAATGATAAAGCTTCAAATGCAGGCGAAACAAACGAGTAAGCTTTAGATCCAAGCGTAACACATGATTTAACTTCAAATCAATGCGAAGTAGAAGATTTACCTTCAAATCCATGCGAAACAATTGGTTTAGCTTCAAATACTTGTGATATACATGATTTAGATTCAGCTGCATGCGAAACAAACGAGTTAACTTCAAATCCAAGCGAAACACATGATTTAGCTTCAAATCAATGCGAAATAGAAGGCTTAGCATCAAATCCATGCGACACAAATTATTTAGCTTCGTATACTTGCGATATAAGTGATATAGCTTCAAATGCAGGTGACACAAACGAGTGATCTTCAAATCCAAGCGAAACACATGATTTAGCTTCAAATCAATGCGAAGTAGAAGGCTTAGCATCAAATCCATGCAACACAAATTATTTAGCTTCTTATACTTGCGATATAAGTGATATAGCTTCAAATGCAGGCGAAACACACGAGTGATCTTCAAATCCAAGCGTAACACATGATTTAACTTCAAATCAATTCGAAGTAGAAGATTTACCTTCAAATCCATGCGAAACAAATGGTTTAGCTTCAAATACTTGTGATATACATGATTTAGCTTCAGCTGCATGCGAAACAAACGAGTTAGCTTTAAATCCAAGCGAAACACATGATTTAGCTTCAAATCAATGCGAAATAGAAGGCTTAGCATCAAATCCATGCGACACAAATTATTTAGCTTCGTATACTTGCAATATAAGTGATATAGCTTCAAATGCAGGTGAAACTAACCAGTGATCTTCACATCCAAACGTAACACTTGATTTAACTTCAAATCAATGGGAAGTAGAAGATTTACCTTTAAATCCATGCGAAACAAATGGTTTAGCTTCAAATACTTGTGATATACATGATTTAGTTTCAGCTGCATGCGAAACAAACGAGTTAGCTTCAAATCCAAGCGAAACACATGATTTAGCTTCAAATCAATGCGAAGTAGAAGGCTTAGCATCAAATCCATGCAACACAAATTATTTAGCTTCTTATACTTGCGATATAAGTGATAAAGCATCAAATGCAGGCGAAACAAACGAGTTAGCTTCAAATCCAAGCGAAACACATGATTTAACTTCAAATCAATGCGAAGTAGAAGATTTACCTTCAAATCCATGCGAAACAAATGGTTTAGCTTCAAATACATGTGATATACATGATTTGGCTTCAGCTGCATGCGAAACAAACGAGTTAGCTTCAAATCCAAACGAAACACATGATTTAGCTTCAAATCAATGCGAAATAGAAGGCTTAGCATCAAATCCATGCGACACAAATTATTTAGCTTCGTATACTTGCAATATAAGTGATATAGCTTCAAATGCAGGTGAAACAAACGAGTGATCTTCAAATCGGAGCGTAACACTTGATTTAACTTCAAATCAATGGGAAGTAGAAGATTTACCTTCAAATCCATCCGAAACAAATGGTTTAGCTTCAAATACTTTTGATATACATGATTTAGCTTCAGCTTCATGCGAAACAAACGAGTTAGCTTCAAATCCAAGCGAAACACATGATTTAGCTTCAAATCAATGCGAAGTAGACGGCTTAGCATCAAATTCATGCAACACAAATTATTTAGCTTCTTATACTTGCGATATAAGTGATAAAGCTTCAAATGCAGGCGAAACAAACGAGTGAGCTTTAAATCCAAGCGCAACACATGATTTAACTTCAAATGAATGCGAAGTAGAAGATTTACCTTCAAATCCATGCGAAACAATTGGTTTAGCTTCAAATACTTGTGATATACATGATTTAGCTTCAGCTGCATGCGAAACATACGAGTTAGCTTCAAATCCAAGCGAAACACATGATTTAGCTTCAAATCAATGCGAAATAGAAGGCTTAGCATCAAATCCATGCGACACAAATTATTTAGCTTCGTATACTTGCGATATAAGTGATATAGCTTCAAATGCAGGTGACACAAACGAGCGATCTTCAAATCCAAGCGTAACACATGATTTAACTTCAAATCAATGGGAAGTAGAAGATTTACCTTCAAATCCATGCGAAACAAATGGTTTAGCTGCAAATACTTGTGATATACATGATTTAGCTTCAGCTGCATGCGAAGCAAACGAGTTAGCTTCAAATCCAAGCGAAACGCATGATTTAGCTTCAAATCAATGCGAAATAGAAGGCTTAGCATCAAATCCATGCGACACAAATTATTTAGCTTCGTATACTTGCAATATAAGTGATATAGCTTCAAATGCAGGTGAAACAAACCAGTGATCTTCACATCCAAACGTAACACTTGATTTTACTTCAAATCAATGGGAAGTAGAAGATTTACCTTTAAATCCATGCGAAACAAATGGTTTAGCTTCAAATACTTGTGATATACATGATTTAGTTTCAGCTGCATGCGAAACAAACGAGTTAGCATCAAATCCAAGCGAAACACATGATTTAGCTTCAAATCAATGCGAAGTAGAAGGCTTACCATCAAATCCATGCAACACAAATTATTTAGCTTCGTATACTTGCGATATAAGTGATATAGCTTCAAATGCAGGTGACACAAACGAGTGATCTTCAAATCCAAGCGTAACACATGATTTAACTTCAAATCAATGGGAAGTAGAAGATTTACCATCAAATCCATGCAACACAAATTATTTAGCTTCGTATACTTGCGATATAAGTGATATAGCTTCAAATGCAGGTGACACAAACGAGTGATCTTCAAATCCAAGCGTAACACATGATTTAGCTTCAAATCAATGCGAAGTAGAAGGCTTAGCATCAAATCCATGCAACACAAATTATTTAGCTTCTTATACTTGCGATATAAGTGATAAAGCATCAAATGCAGGCGAAACAAACGAGTTAGCTTCAAATCCAAGCGAAACACATGATTTAACTTCAAATCAATGCGAAGTAGAAGATTTACCTTCAAATCCATGCGAAACAAATGGTTTAGCTTCAAATACATGTGATATACATGATTTAGCTTCAGCTGCATGCGAAACAAACGAGTTAGCTTCAAATCCAAGCGAAACACATGATTTAGCTTCAAATCAATGCGAAGTAGAAGGCTTACCATCAAATCCATGCAACACAAATTATTTAGCTTCGTATACTTGCGATATAAGTGATATAGCTTCAAATGCAGGTGACACAAACGAGTGATCTTCAAATCCAAGCGTAACACATGATTTAACTTCAAATCAATGGGAAGTAGAAGATTTACCTTCAAATCCATGCGAAACAAATGGTTTAGCTACAAATAATTTTGATATACATGATTTAGCTTCAGCTGCATGCGAAACAAACGAGTTAGCTTCAAATCCAAGCGAAACACATGATTTAGCTTCAAATCAATGCGAAGTAGAAGGCTTAGCATCAAATCCATGCAACACAAATTATTTAGCTTCTTATACTTGCGATATAAGTGATAAAGCTTCAGCTGCATGCGAAACGAACGAGTTAGCTTCAAATCCAAGCGAAACACATGATTTAGCTTCAAATCAATGCGAAATAGAAGGCTTAGCATCAAATCCATGCGACACAAATTATTTCGCTTCGTATACTTGCGATATAAGTGATAAAGCTTCAAATGCAGGCGAAACAAACGAGTAAGCTTTAGATCCAAGCGTAACACATGATTTAACTTCAAATCAATGCGAAGTAGAAGATTTACCTTCAAATCCATGCGAAACAATTGGTTTAGCTTCAAATACTTGTGATATACATGATTTAGATTCAGCTGCATGCGAAACAAACGAGTTAGCTTCAAATCCAAGCGAAACACATGATTTAGCTTCAAATCAATGCGAAATAGAAGGCTTAGCATCAAATCCATGCGACACAAATTATTTAGCTTCGTATAATTGCGATATAAGTGATATAGCTTCAAATGCAGGTGACACAAACGAGTGATCTTCAAATCCAAGCGTAACACATGATTTAATTCAAATCAATGGGAAGTAGAAGATTTACCTTCAAATCCATGCGAAACAAATGGTTTAGCTTCAAATAATTTTGATATACATGATTTAGCTTCAGCTGCATGCGAAACAAACGAGTTAGCTTCAAATCCAAGCGAAACACATGATTTAGCTTCAAATCAATGCGAAGTAGAAGGCTTAGCATCAAATCCATGCAACACAAATTATTTAGCTTCTTATACTTGCGATATAAGTGATAAAGCTTCAGCTGCATGCGAAACAAACGAGTTAGCTTCAAATCCAAGCGAAACACATGATTTAGCTTCAAATCAATGCGAAATAGAAGGCTTAGCATCAAATCCATGCGACACAAATTATTTAGCTTCGTATACTTGCGATATAAGTGATATAGCTTCAAATGCAGGTGACACAAACGAGTGATCTTCAAATCCAAGCGTAACACATGATTTAACTTCAAATCAGTGGGAAGTAGAAGATTTACCTTCAAATCCATGCGAAACAAATGGTTTAGCTTCAAATACTTGTGATACACATGATTTAGCTTGAGCTGCATGCGAAACAAACGAGTTAGCTTCAAATCCAAGCGAAACACATGATTTAGCTTCAAATCAATGCGAAGTAGAAGGCTTAGCATCAAATCCATGCAACACAAATTATTTAGCTTCGTATACTTGCGATATAAGTGATATAGCTTCAAATGCAGGTGACACAAACGAGTGATCTTCAAATCCAAGCGAAACACATGATTTAGCTTCAAATCAATGCGAAGTAGAGGGCTTAGCATCAAATCCATGCAACACAAATTATTTAGCTTCTTATACTTGCGATATAAATGATAAAGCTTCAAATGCAGGCGAAACAAACGAGTAAGCTTTAGATCCAAGCGTAACACATGATTTAACTTCAAATCAATGCGAAGTAGAAGATTTACCTTCAAATCCATGCGAAACAATTGGTTTAGCTTCAAATACTTGTGATATACATGATTTAGATTCAGCTGCATGCGAAACAAACGAGTTAACTTCAAATCCAAGCGAAACACATGATTTAGCTTCAAATCAATGCGAAATAGAAGGCTTAGCATCAAATCCATGCGACACAAATTATTTAGCTTCGTATACTTGCGATATAAGTGATATAGCTTCAAATGCAGGTGACACAAACGAGTGATCTTCAAATCCAAGCGTAACACATGATTTAACTTCAAATCAGTGGGAAGTAGAAGATTTACCTTCAAGTCCATGCGAAACAATTGGTTTAGCTTCAAATACTTGTGATATACATGATTTAGATTCAGCTGCATGCGAAACAAACGAGTTAACTTCAAATCCAAGCGAAACACATGATTTAGCTTCAAATCAATGCGAAATAGAAGGCTTAGCATCAAATCCATGCGACACAAATTATTTAGCTTCGTATACTTGCGATATAAGTGATATAGCTTCAAATGCAGGTGACACAAACGAGTGATCTTCAAATCCAAGCGAAACACATGATTTAGCTTCAAATCAATGCGAAGTAGAGGGCTTAGCATCAAATCCATGCAACACAAATTATTTAGCTTCTTATACTTGCGATATAAATGATAAAGCTTCAAATGCAGGCGAAACAAACGAGTAAGCTTTAGATCCAAGCGTAACACATGATTTAACTTCAAATCAATGCGAAGTAGAAGATTTACCTTCAAATCCATGCGAAACAATTGGTTTAGCTTCAAATACTTGTGATATACATGATTTAGATTCAGCTGCATGCGAAACAAACGAGTTAACTTCAAATCCAAGCGAAACACATGATTTAGCTTCAAATCAATGCGAAATAGAAGGCTTAGCATCAAATCCATGCGACACAAATTATTTAGCTTCGTATACTTGCGATATAAGTGATATAGCTTCAAATGCAGGTGACACAAACGAGTGATCTTCAAATCCAAGCGAAACACATGATTTAGCTTCAAATCAATGCGAAGTAGAAGGCTTAGCATCAAATCCATGCAACACAAATTATTTAGCTTCTTATACTTGCGATATAAGTGATATAGCTTCAAATGCAGGCGAAACACACGAGTGATCTTCAAATCCAAGCGTAACACATGATTTAACTTCAAATCAATGCGAAGTAGAAGATTTACCTTCAAATCCATGCGAAACAAATGGTTTAGCTTCAAATACTTGTGATATACATGATTTAGCTTCAGCTGCATGCGAAACAAACGAGTTAGCTTTAAATCCAAGCGAAACACATGATTTAGCTTCAAATCAATGCGAAATAGAAGGCTTAGCATCAAATCCATGCGACACAAATTATTTAGCTTCGTATACTTGCAATATAAGTGATATAGCTTCAAATGCAGGTGAAACTAACCAGTGATCTTCACATCCAAACGTAACACTTGATTTAACTTCAAATCAATGGGAAGTAGAAGATTTACCTTTAAATCCATGCGAAACAAATGGTTTAGCTTCAAATACTTGTGATATACATGATTTAGTTTCAGCTGCATGCGAAACAAACGAGTTAGCTTCAAATCCAAGCGAAACACATGATTTAGCTTCAAATCAATGCGAAGTAGAAGGCTTAGCATCAAATCCATGCAACACAAATTATTTAGCTTCTTATACTTGCGATATAAATGATAAAGCTTCAAATGCAGGCGAAACAAACGAGTAAGCTTTAGATCCAAGCGTAACACATGATTTAACTTCAAATCAATGCGAAGTAGAAGGCTTAGCATCAAATCCATGCGACACAAATTATTTAGCTTCGTATACTTGCGATATAAGTGATATAGCTTCAAATGCAGGTGACACAAACGAGTGATCTTCAAATCCAAGCGTAACACATGATTTAACTTCAAATCAGTGGGAAGTAGAAGATTTACCTTCAAATCCATGCGAAACAAATGGTTTAGCTTCAAATACTTGTGATACACATGATTTAGCTTGAGCTGCATGCGAAACAAACGAGTTAGCTTCAAATCCAAGCGAAACACATGATTTAGCTTCAAATCAATGCGAAGTAGAAGGCTTAGCATCAAATCCATGCAACACAAATTATTTAGCTTCTTATACTTGCGATATAAATGATAAAGCTTCAAATGCAGGCGAAACAAACGAGTAAGCTTTAGATCCAAGCGTAACACATGATTTAACTTCAAATCAATGCGAAGTAGAAGATTTACCTTCAAATCCATGCGAAACAATTGGTTTAGCTTCAAATACTTGTGATATACATGATTTAGATTCAGCTGCATGCGAAACAAACGAGTTAGCTTCAAATCCAAGCGAAACACATGATTTAGCTTCAAATCAATGCGAAATAGAAGGCTTAGCATCAAATCCATGCGACACAAATTATTTAGCTTCGTATACTTGCGATATAAGTGATATAGCTTCAAATGCAGGTGACACAAACGAGTGACCTTCAAATCCAAGCGTAACACATGATTTAATTCAAATCAATGGGAAGTAGAAGATTTACCTTCAAATCCATGCGAAACAAATGGTTTAGCTTCAAATAATTTTGATATACATGATTTAGCTTCAGCTGCATGCGAAACAAACG
The DNA here is from genome assembly GCF_051020955.1 of Megalopta genalis. NCBI lineage: Eukaryota > Metazoa > Arthropoda > Insecta > Hymenoptera > Halictidae > Megalopta > Megalopta genalis. The sequence goes on from NW_027476657.1 coordinate 84,392, forward strand.
AGTTAGCTTCAAATCCAAGCGAAACACATGATTTAGCTTCAAATCAATGCGAAGTAGAAGGCTTAGCATCAAATCCATGCAACACAAATTATTTAGCTTCTTATACTTGCGATATAAGTGATAAAGCTTCAGCTGCATGCGAAACAAACGAGTTAGCTTCAAATCCAAGCGAAACACATGATTTAGCTTCAAATCAATGCGAAATAGAAGGCTTAGCATCAAATCCATGCGACACAAATTATTTAGCTTCGTATACTTGCGATATAAGTGATATAGCTTCAAATGCAGGTGACACAAACGAGTGATCTTCAAATCCAAGCGTAACACATGATTTAACTTCAAATCAGTGGGAAGTAGAAGATTTACCTTCAAATCCATGCGAAACAAAAGGTTTAGCTTCAAATACTTGTGATACACATGATTTAGCTTGAGCTGCATGCGAAACAAACGAGTTAGCTTCAAATCCAAGCGAAACACATGATTTAGCTTCAAATCAATGCGAAGTAGAAGGCTTAGCATCAAATCCATGCAACACAAATTATTTAGCTTCTTATACTTGCGATATAAATGATAAAGCTTCAAATGCAGGCGAAACAAACGAGTAAGCTTTAGATCCAAGCGTAACACATGATTTAACTTCAAATCAATGCGAAGTAGAAGATTTACCTTCAAATCCATGCGAAACAATTGGTTTAGCTTCAAATACTTGTGATATACATGATTTAGATTCAGCTGCATGCGAAACAAACGAGTTAACTTCAAATCCAAGCGAAACACATGATTTAGCTTCAAATCAATGCGAAATAGAAGGCTTAGCATCAAATCCATGCGACACAAATTATTTAGCTTCGTATACTTGCGATATAAGTGATATAGCTTCAAATGCAGGTGACACAAACGAGTGATCTTCAAATCCAAGCGAAACACATGATTTAGCTTCAAATCAATCATCAAATCCATGCAACACAAATTATTTAGCTTCTTATACTTGCGATATAAGTGATATAGCTTCAAATGCAGCGAAACACACGAGTGATCTTCAATTCCAAGCGTAACACATGATTTAACTTCAAATCAATGGCAAGTAGAAGATTTACCTTCAAATCCATGCGAACAAATGGTTTAGCTTCAATACTTGTGATATACATGATTTAGCTTCAGCTGCATGCGAAACAAACGAGTTAGCTTTAAATCCAAGCGAAACACATGATTTAGCTTCAAATCAATGCGAAATAGAAGGCTTAGCATCAATCCATGCGACACAAATTATTTAGCTTCGTATACTTGCAATATATGTGATATAGCTTCAAATGCAGGTGAAAACTAACCAGTGATCTTCACATCCAAACGTAACACTTGATTTAACTTCAAATCAATGGGAAGTAGAAGATTTACCTTTAAATCCATGCGAAACAAATGGTTTAGCTTCAAATACTTGTGATATACATGATTTAGTTTCAGCTGCATGCGAAACAAACGAGTTAGCTTCAAATCCAAGCGAAACACATGTTTAGCTTCAATCAATGCGAAGTAGAAGGCTTAGCATCAAATCCATGCAACACAAATTATTTAGCTTCTTATACTTGCGATATAAATGATAAAGCTTCAAATGCAGGCGAAACAACGAGTAAGCTTTAGATCCAAGCGTAACACATGATTTAACTTCAAATCAATGCGAAGTAGAAGGCTTAGCATCAAATCCATGCGACACAAATATTTAGCTTCGTATACTTGCGATTATAAGTGATATAGCTTCAAATGCAGGTGACACAAACGAGTGATCTTCAAATCCAAGCGTAACACATGATTTAACTTCAAATCAGTGGGAAGTAGAAGATTTACCTTCAAATCCATGCGAAACAAATGGTTTAGATTCAAATACTTGTGATACACATGATTTAGCTTGAGCTGCATGCGAAACAAACGAGTTAGCTTCAAATCCAAGCGAAACACATGATTTAGCTTCAAATCAATGCGAAGTAGAAGGCTTAGCATCAAATCCATGCAACACAAATTATTTAGCTTCTTATACTTGCGATATAAATGATAAAGCTTCAAATGCAGGCGAAACAAACGAGTAAGCTTTAGATCCAAGCGTAACACATGATTTAACTTCAAATCAATGCGAAGTAGAAGATTTACCTTCAAATCCATGCGAAACAATTGGTTTAGCTTCAAATACTTGTGATATACATGATTTAGATTCAGCTGCATGCGAAACAAACGAGTTAGCTTCAAATCCAAGCGAAACACATGATTTAGCTTCAAATCATGCGAATAGAAGGCTTAGCATCAAATCCATGCGACACAAATTATTTAGCTTCGTTTACTTGCGATATAAGTGATATAGCTTCAAATGCAGGTGACACAAACGAGTGACCTTCAAATCCAAGCGTAACACATGATTTAATTCAAATCAATGGGAAGTAGAAGATTTACCTTCAAATCCATGCGAAACAAATGGTTTAGCTTCAAATAATTTTGATATACATGATTTAGCTTCAGCTGCATGCGAAACAAACGAGTTAGCTTCAAATCCAAGCGAAACACATGATTTAGCTTCAAATCAATGCGAAGTAGAAGGCTTAGCATCAAATCCATGCAACACAAATTATTTAGCTTCTTATACTTGCGATATAAGTGATAAAGCTTCAGCTGCATGCGAAACAAACGAGTTAGCTTCAAATCCAAGCGAAACACATGATTTAGCTTCAAATCAATGCGAAATAGAAGGCTTAGCATCAAATCCATGCGACACAAATTATTTAGCTTCGTATACTTGCGATATAAGTGATATAGCTTCAAATGCAGGTGACACAAACGAGTGATCTTCAAATCCAAGCGTAACACATGATTTAACTTCAAATCAGTGGGAAGTAGAAGATTTACCTTCAAATCCATGCGAAACAAATGGTTTAGCTTCAAATACTTGTGATACACATGATTTAGCTTGAGCTGCATGCGAAACAAACGAGTTAGCTTCAAATCCAAGCGAAACACATGATTTAGCTTCAAATCAATGCGAAGTAGAAGGCTTAGCATCAAATCCATGCAACACAAATTATTTAGCTTCTTATACTTGCGATATAAGTGATAAAGCATCAAATGCAGGCGAAACAAACGAGTTAGCTTCAAATCCAAGCGAAACACATGATTTAACTTCAAATCAATGCGAAGTAGAAGATTTACCTTCAAATCCATCCGAAACAAATGGTTTAGCTTCAAATACTTTTGATATACATGATTTAGCTTCAGCTTCATGCGAAACAAACGAGTTAGCTTCAAATCCAAGCGAAACACATGATTTAGCTTCAAATCAATGCGAAGTAGAAGGCTTAGCATCAAATTCATGCAACACAAATTATTTAGCTTCTTATACTTGCGATATAAGTGATAAAGCTTCAAATGCAGGCGAAACAAACGAGTGAGCTTTAAATCCAAGCGCAACACATGATTTAACTTCAAATGAATGCGAAGTAGAAGATTTACCTTCAAATCCATGCGAAACAAATGGTTTAGCTTCAAATACTTGTGATATACATGATTTAGCTTCAGCTGCATGCGAAACATACGAGTTAGCTTCAAATCCAAGCGAAACACATGATTTAGCTTCAAATCAATGCGAAATAGAAGGCTTAGCATCAAATCCATGCGACACAAATTATTTAGCTTCGTATACTTGCGATATAAGTGATATAGCTTCAAATGCAGGTGACACAAACGAGTGATCTTCAAATCCAAGCGTAACACATGATTTAACTTCAAATCAATGGGAAGTAGAAGATTTACCTTCAAATCCATGCGAAACAAATGGTTTAGCTGCAAATACTTGTGATATACATGATTTAGCTTCAGCTGCATGCGAAGCAAACGAGTTAGCTTCAAATCCAAGCGAAACGCATGATTTAGCTTCAAATCAATGCGAAATAGAAGGCTTAGCAGCAAATCCATGCAACACAAATTATTTAGCTTCTTATACTTGCGATATAAATGATAAAGCTTCAAATGCAGGCGAAACAAACGAGTAAGCTTTAGATCCAAGCGTAACACATGATTTAACTTCAAATCAATGCGAAGTAGAAGATTTACCTTCAAATCCATGCGAAACAATTGGTTTAGCTTCAAATACTTGTGATATACATGATTTAGATTCAGCTGCATGCGAAACAAACGAGTTAGCTTCAAATCCAAGCGAAACACATGATTTAGCTTCAAATCAATGCGAAATAGAAGGCTTAGCATCAAATCCATGCGACACAAATTATTTAGCTTCGTATACTTGCGATATAAGTGATATAGCTTCAAATGCAGGTGACACAAACGAGTGACCTTCAAATCCAAGCGTAACACATGATTTAATTCAAATCAATGGGAAGTAGAAGATTTACCTTCAAATCCATGCGAAACAAATGGTTTAGCTTCAAATAATTTTGATATACATGATTTAGCTTCAGCTGCATGCGAAACAAACGAGTTAGCTTCAAATCCAAGCGAAACACATGATTTAGCTTCAAATCAATGCGAAGTAGAAGGCTTAGCATCAAATCCATGCAACACAAATTATTTAGCTTCTTATACTTGCGATATAAGTGATAAAGCTTCAGCTGCATGCGAAACAAACGAGTTAGCTTCAAATCCAAGCGAAACACATGATTTAGCTTCAAATCAATGCGAAATAGAAGGCTTAGCATCAAATCCATGCGACACAAATTATTTAGCTTCGTATACTTGCGATATAAGTGATATAGCTTCAAATGCAGGTGACACAAACGAGTGATCTTCAAATCCAAGCGTAACACATGATTTAACTTCAAATCAGTGGGAAGTAGAAGATTTACCTTCAAATCCATGCGAAACAAATGGTTTAGCTTCAAATACTTGTGATACACATGATTTAGCTTGAGCTGCATGCGAAACAAACGAGTTAGCTTCAAATCCAAGCGAAACACATGATTTAGCTTCAAATCAATGCGAAGTAGAAGGCTTAGCATCAAATCCATGCAACACAAATTATTTAGCTTCTTATACTTGCGATATAAATGATAAAGCTTCAAATGCAGGCGAAACAAACGAGTAAGCTTTAGATCCAAGCGTAACACATGATTTAACTTCAAATCAATGCGAAGTAGAAGATTTACCTTCAAATCCATGCGAAACAATTGGTTTAGCTTCAAATACTTGTGATATACATGATTTAGATTCAGCTGCATGCGAAACAAACGAGTTAACTTCAAATCCAAGCGAAACACATGATTTAGCTTCAAATCAATGCGAAATAGAAGGCTTAGCATCAAATCCATGCGACACAAATTATTTAGCTTCGTATACTTGCGATATAAGTGATATAGCTTCAAATGCAGGTGACACAAACGAGTGATCTTCAAATCCAAGCGAAACACATGATTTAGCTTCAAATCAATGCGAAGTAGAAGGCTTAGCATCAAATCCATGCAACACAAATTATTTAGCTTCTTATACTTGCGATATAAGTGATATAGCTTCAAATGCAGGCGAAACACACGAGTGATCTTCAAATCCAAGCGTAACACATGATTTAACTTCAAATCAATTCGAAGTAGAAGATTTACCTTCAAATCCATGCGAAACAAATGGTTTAGCTTCAAATACTTGTGATATACATGATTTAGCTTCAGCTGCATGCGAAACAAACGAGTTAGCTTTAAATCCAAGCGAAACACATGATTTAGCTTCAAATCAATGCGAAATAGAAGGCTTAGCATCAAATCCATGCGACACAAATTATTTAGCTTCGTATACTTGCAATATAAGTGATATAGCTTCAAATGCAGGTGAAACTAACCAGTGATCTTCACATCCAAACGTAACACTTGATTTAACTTCAAATCAATGGGAAGTAGAAGATTTACCTTTAAATCCATGCGAAACAAATGGTTTAGCTTCAAATACTTGTGATATACATGATTTAGTTTCAGCTGCATGCGAAACAAACGAGTTAGCTTCAAATCCAAGCGAAACACATGATTTAGCTTCAAATCAATGCGAAGTAGAAGGCTTAGCATCAAATCCATGCAACACAAATTATTTAGCTTCTTATACTTGCGATATAAGTGATAAAGCATCAAATGCAGGCGAAACAAACGAGTTAGCTTCAAATCCAAGCGAAACACATGATTTAACTTCAAATCAATGCGAAGTAGAAGATTTACCTTCAAATCCATGCGAAACAAATGGTTTAGCTTCAAATACATGTGATATACATGATTTGGCTTCAGCTGCATGCGAAACAAACGAGTTAGCTTCAAATCCAAACGAAACACATGATTTAGCTTCAAATCAATGCGAAATAGAAGGCTTAGCATCAAATCCATGCGACACAAATTATTTAGCTTCGTATACTTGCAATATAAGTGATATAGCTTCAAATGCAGGTGAAACAAACGAGTGATCTTCAAATCGGAGCGTAACACTTGATTTAACTTCAAATCAATGGGAAGTAGAAGATTTACCTTCAAATCCATCCGAAACAAATGGTTTAGCTTCAAATACTTTTGATATACATGATTTAGCTTCAGCTTCATGCGAAACAAACGAGTTAGCTTCAAATCCAAGCGAAACACATGATTTAGCTTCAAATCAATGCGAAGTAGAAGGCTTAGCATCAAATTCATGCAACACAAATTATTTAGCTTCTTATACTTGCGATATAAGTGATAAAGCTTCAAATGCAGGCGAAACAAACGAGTGAGCTTTAAATCCAAGCGCAACACATGATTTAACTTCAAATGAATGCGAAGTAGAAGATTTACCTTCAAATCCATGCGAAACAATTGGTTTAGCTTCAAATACTTGTGATATACATGATTTAGCTTCAGCTGCATGCGAAACATACGAGTTAGCTTCAAATCCAAGCGAAACACATGATTTAGCTTCAAATCAATGCGAAATAGAAGGCTTAGCATCAAATCCATGCGACACAAATTATTTAGCTTCGTATACTTGCGATATAAGTGATATAGCTTCAAATGCAGGTGACACAAACGAGCGATCTTCAAATCCAAGCGTAACACATGATTTAACTTCAAATCAATGGGAAGTAGAAGATTTACCTTCAAATCCATGCGAAACAAATGGTTTAGCTGCAAATACTTGTGATATACATGATTTAGCTTCAGCTGCATGCGAAGCAAACGAGTTAGCTTCAAATCCAAGCGAAACGCATGATTTAGCTTCAAATCAATGCGAAATAGAAGGCTTAGCATCAAATCCATGCGACACAAATTATTTAGCTTCGTATACTTGCAATATAAGTGATATAGCTTCAAATGCAGGTGAAACAAACCAGTGATCTTCACATCCAAACGTAACACTTGATTTTACTTCAAATCAATGGGAAGTAGAAGATTTACCTTTAAATCCATGCGAAACAAATGGTTTAGCTTCAAATACTTGTGATATACATGATTTAGTTTCAGCTGCATGCGAAACAAACGAGTTAGCATCAAATCCAAGCGAAACACATGATTTAGCTTCAAATCAATGCGAAGTAGAAGGCTTAGCATCAAATCCATGCAACACAAATTATTTAGCTTCTTATACTTGCGATATAAGTGATAAAGCATCAAATGCAGGCGAAACAAACGAGTTAGCTTCAAATCCAAGCGAAACACATGATTTAACTTCAAATCAATGCGAAGTAGAAGATTTACCTTCAAATCCATGCGAAACAAATGGTTTAGCTTCAAATACATGTGATATACATGATTTAGCTTCAGCTGCATGCGAAACAAACGAGTTAGCTTCAAATCCAAGCGAAACACATGATTTAGCTTCAAATCAATGCGAAGTAGAAGGCTTACCATCAAATCCATGCAACACAAATTATTTAGCTTCGTATACTTGCGATATAAGTGATATAGCTTCAAATGCAGGTGACACAAACGAGTGATCTTCAAATCCAAGCGTAACACATGATTTAACTTCAAATCAATGGGAAGTAGAAGATTTACCTTCAAATCCATGCGAAACAAATGGTTTAGCTACAAATAATTTTGATATACATGATTTAGCTTCAGCTGCATGCGAAACAAACGAGTTAGCTTCAAATCCAAGCGAAACACATGATTTAGCTTCAAATCAATGCGAAGTAGAAGGCTTAGCATCAAATCCATGCAACACAAATTATTTAGCTTCTTATACTTGCGATATAAGTGATAAAGCTTCAGCTGCATGCGAAACGAACGAGTTAGCTTCAAATCCAAGCGAAACACATGATTTAGCTTCAAATCAATGCGAAATAGAAGGCTTAGCATCAAATCCATGCGACACAAATTATTTCGCTTCGTATACTTGCGATATAAGTGATAAAGCTTCAAATGCAGGCGAAACAAACGAGTAAGCTTTAGATCCAAGCGTAACACATGATTTAACTTCAAATCAATGCGAAGTAGAAGATTTACCTTCAAATCCATGCGAAACAATTGGTTTAGCTTCAAATACTTGTGATATACATGATTTAGATTCAGCTGCATGCGAAACAAACGAGTTAGCTTCAAATCCAAGCGAAACACATGATTTAGCTTCAAATCAATGCGAAATAGAAGGCTTAGCATCAAATCCATGCGACACAAATTATTTAGCTTCGTATAATTGCGATATAAGTGATATAGCTTCAAATGCAGGTGACACAAACGAGTGATCTTCAAATCCAAGCGTAACACATGATTTAATTCAAATCAATGGGAAGTAGAAGATTTACCTTCAAATCCATGCGAAACAAATGGTTTAGCTTCAAATAATTTTGATATACATGATTTAGCTTCAGCTGCATGCGAAACAAACGAGTTAGCTTCAAATCCAAGCGAAACACATGATTTAGCTTCAAATCAATGCGAAGTAGAAGGCTTAGCATCAAATCCATGCAACACAAATTATTTAGCTTCTTATACTTGCGATATAAGTGATAAAGCTTCAGCTGCATGCGAAACAAACGAGTTAGCTTCAAATCCAAGCGAAACACATGATTTAGCTTCAAATCAATGCGAAATAGAAGGCTTAGCATCAAATCCATGCGACACAAATTATTTAGCTTCGTATACTTGCGATATAAGTGATATAGCTTCAAATGCAGGTGACACAAACGAGTGATCTTCAAATCCAAGCGTAACACATGATTTAACTTCAAATCAGTGGGAAGTAGAAGATTTACCTTCAAATCCATGCGAAACAAATGGTTTAGCTTCAAATACTTGTGATACACATGATTTAGCTTGAGCTGCATGCGAAACAAACGAGTTAGCTTCAAATCCAAGCGAAACACATGATTTAGCTTCAAATCAATGCGAAGTAGAAGGCTTAGCATCAAATCCATGCAACACAAATTATTTAGCTTCTTATACTTGCGATATAAATGATAAAGCTTCAAATGCAGGCGAAACAAACGAGTAAGCTTTAGATCCAAGCGTAACACATGATTTAACTTCAAATCAATGCGAAGTAGAAGATTTACCTTCAAGTCCATGCGAAACAATTGGTTTAGCTTCAAATACTTGTGATATACATGATTTAGATTCAGCTGCATGCGAAACAAACGAGTTAACTTCAAATCCAAGCGAAACACATGATTTAGCTTCAAATCAATGCGAAATAGAAGGCTTAGCATCAAATCCATGCGACACAAATTATTTAGCTTCGTATACTTGCGATATAAGTGATATAGCTTCAAATGCAGGTGACACAAACGAGTGATCTTCAAATCCAAGCGAAACACATGATTTAGCTTCAAATCAATGCGAAGTAGAAGGCTTAGCATCAAATCCATGCAACACAAATTATTTAGCTTCTTATACTTGCGATATAAGTGATATAGCTTCAAATGCAGGCGAAACACACGAGTGATCTTCAAATCCAAGCGTAACACATGATTTAACTTCAAATCAATGCGAAGTAGAAGATTTACCTTCAAATCCATGCGAAACAATTGGTTTAGCTTCAAATACTTGTGATATACATGATTTAGATTCAGCTGCATGCGAAACAAACGAGTTAGCTTCAAATCCAAGCGAAACACATGATTTAGCTTCAAATCAATGCGAAATAGAAGGCTTAGCATCAAATCCATGCGACACAAATTATTTAGCTACGTATACTTGCGATATAAGTGATATAGCTTCAAATGCAGGTGAAACAAACGAGTGATCTTCAAATCCAAGCGTAACACATGATTTAAATTCAAATCAATGCGAAGTAGAAGATTTACCTTCAAATCCATGCGAAACAAATGGTTTAGCTTCAAATACTTGTGATATACATGATTTAGCTTCAGCTGCATGCGAAACAAACGAGTTAGCTTTAAATCCAAGCGAAACACATGATTTAGCTTCAAATCAATGCGAAATAGAAGGCTTAGCATCAAATCCATGCGACACAAATTATTTAGCTTCGTATACTTGCAATATAAGTGATATAGCTTCAAATGCAGGTGAAACTAACCAGTGATCTTCACATCCAAACGTAACACTTGATTTAACTTCAAATCAATGGGAAGTAGAAGATTTACCTTTAAATCCATGCGAAACAAATGGTTTAGCTTCAAATACTTGTGATATACATGATTTAGATTCAGCTGCATGCGAAACAAACGAGTTAACTTCAAATCCAAGCGAAACACATGATTTAGCTTCAAATCAATGCGAAATAGAAGGCTTAGCATCAAATCCATGCGACACAAATTATTTAGCTTCTTATACTTGCGATATAAGTGATAAAGCATCAAATGCAGGCGAAACAAACGAGTTAGCTTCAAATCCAAGCGAAACACATGATTTAACTTCAAATCAATGCGAAGTAGAAGATTTACCTTCAAATCCATGCGAAACAAATGGTTTAGCTTCAAATACATGTGATATACATGATTTAGCTTCAGCTGCATGCGAAACAAACGAGTTAGCTTCAAATCCAAACGAAACACATGATTTAGCTTCAAATCAATGCGAAATAGAAGGCTTAGCATCAAATCCATGCGACACAAATTATTTAGCTTCGTATACTTGCAATATAAGTGATATAGCTTCAAATGCAGGTGAAACAAACGAGTGATCTTCAAATCGGAGCGTAACACTTGATTTAACTTCAAATCAATGGGAAGTAGAAGATTTACCTTCAAATCCATCCGAAACAAATGGTTTAGCTTCAAATACTTTTGATATACATGATTTAGCTTCAGCTTCATGCGAAACAAACGAGTTAGCTTCAAATCCAAGCGAAACACATGATTTAGCTTCAAATCAATGCGAAGTAGAAGGCTTAGCATCAAATCCATGCAACACAAATTATTTAGCTTCTTATACTTGCGATATAAGTGATAAAGCTTCAAATGCAGGCGAAACAAACGAGTGAGCTTTAAATCCAAGCGCAACACATGATTTAACTTCAAATGAATGCGAAGTAGAAGATTTACCTTCAAATCCATGCGAAACAATTGGTTTAGCTTCAAATACTTGTGATATACATGATTTAGCTTCAGCTGCATGCGAAACATACGAGTTAGCTTCAAATCCAAGCGAAACGCATGATTTAGCTTCAAATCAATGCGAAATAGAAGGCTTAGCATCAAATCCATGCGACACAAATTATTTAGCTTCGTATACTTGCAATATAAGTGATATAGCTTCAAATGCAGGTGAAACAAACCAGTGATCTTCACATCCAAACGTAACACTTGATTTAACTTCAAATCAATGGGAAGTAGAAGATTTACCTTTAAATCCATGCGAAACAAATGGTTTAGCTTCAAATACTTGTGATATACATGATTTAGTTTCAGCTGCATGCGAAACAAACGAGTTAGCATCAAATCCAAGCGAAACACATGATTTAGCTTCAAATCAATTCGAAGTAGAAGGCTTAGCATCAAATCCATGCAACACAAATTATTTAGCTTCTTATACTTGCGATATAAGTGATAAAGCATCAAATGCAGGCGAAACAAACGAGTTAGCTTCAAATCCAAGCGAAACACATGATTTAACTTCAAATCAATGCGAAGTAGAAGATTTACCTTCAAATCCATGCGAAACAAATGGTTTAGCTTCAAATACATGTGATATACATGATTTAGCTTCAGCTGCATGCGAAACAAACGAGTTAGCTTCAAATCCAAGCGAAACACATGATTTAGCTTCAAATCAATGCGAAGTAGAAGGCTTACCATCAAATCCATGCAACACAAATTATTTAGCTTCTTATACTTGCGATATAAGTGATATAGCTTCAAATGCAGGCGAAACACACGAGTGATCTTCAAATCCAAGCGTAACACATGATTTAGCTTCAAATCAATGCGAAGTAGAAGATTTACCTTCAAATCCATGCGAAACAAATGGTTTAGCTTCAAATACTTGTGATATACATGATTTAGCTTCAGCTGCATGCGAAACAAACGAGTTAACTTCAAATCCAAGCGAAACACATGATTTAGCTTCAAATCAATGCGAAGTAGAAGGCTTAGCATCAAATCCATGCAACACAAATTATTTAGCTTCTTATACTTGCGATATAAGTGATATAGCTTCAAATGCAGGCGAAACAAACGAGTTAACTTCAAATCCAAGCGAAACACATGATTTAGCTTCAAATCAATGCGAAATAGAAGGCTTAGCATCAAATCCATGCGACACAAATTATTTAGCTTCGTATACTTGCGATATAAGTGATATAGCTTCAAATGCAGGTGACACAAACGAGTGATCTTCAAATCCAAGCGAAACACATGATTTAGCTTCAAATCAATGCGAAGTAGAAGGCTTAGCATCAAATCCATGCAACACAAATTATTTAGCTTCTTATACTTGCGATATAAGTGATATAGCTTCAAATGCAGGCGAAACACACGAGTGATCTTCAAATCCAAGCGTAACACATGATTTAACTTCAAATCAATGCGAAGTAGAAGATTTACCTTCAAATCCATGCGAAACAATTGGTTTAGCTTCAAATACTTGTGATATACATGATTTAGATTCAGCTGCATGCGAAACAAACGAGTTAGCTTCAAATCCAAGCGAAACACATGATTTAGCTTCAAATCAATGCGAAATAGAAGGCTTAGCATCAAATCCATGCGACACAAATTATTTAGCTACGTATACTTGCGATATAAGTGATATAGCTTCAAATGCAGGTGAAACAAACGATTGATCTTCAAATCCAAGCGTAACACATGATTTAAATTCAAATCAATGCGAAGTAGAAGATTTACCTTCAAATCCATGCGAAACAAATGGTTTAGCTTCAAATACTTGTGATATACATGATTTAGCTTCAGCTGCATGCGAAACAAACGAGTTAGCTTTAAATCCAAGCGAAACACATGATTTAGCTTCAAATCAATGCGAAATAGAAGGCTTAGCATCAAATCCATGCGACACAAATTATTTAGCTTCGTATACTTGCGATATAAGTGATAAAGCATCAAATGCAGGCGAAACAAACGAGTTAGCTTCAAATCCAAGCGAAACACATGATTTAACTTCAAATCAATGCGAAGTAGAAGATTTACCTTCAAATCCATGCGAAACAAATGGTTTAGCTTCAAATACATGTGATATACATGATTTAGCTTCAGCTTCATGCGAAACAAACGAGTTAGCTTCAAATCCAAGCGAAACACATGATTTAGCTTCAAATCAATGCGAAGTAGAAGGCTTAGCATCAAATTCATGCAACACAAATTATTTAGCTTCTTATACTTGCGATATAAGTGATAAAGCTTCAAATGCAGGCGAAACAAACGAGTGAGCTTAAATCCAAGCGCAACACATGATTTAACTTCAAATGAATGCGAAGTAGAAGATTTACCTTCAAATCCATGCGAAACAATTGGTTTAGCTTCAAATACTTGTGATATACATGATTTAGCTTCAGCTGCATGCGAAACATACGAGTTAGCTTCAAATCCAAGCGAAACACATGATTTAGCTTCAAATCAATGCGAAATAGAAGGCTTAGCATCAAATCCATGCGACACAAATTATTTAGCTTCGTATACTTGCGATATAAGTGATATAGCTTCAAATGCAGGTGACACAAACGAGTGATCTTCAAATCCAAGCGTAACACATGATTTAACTTCAAATCAATGGGAAGTAGAAGATTTACCTTCAAATCCATGCGAAACAAATGGTTTAGCTGCAAATACTTGTGATATACATGATTTAGCTTCAGCTGCATGCGAAGCAAACGAGTTAGCTTCAAATCCAAGCGAAACGCATGATTTAGCTTCAAATCAATGCGAAATAGAAGGCTTAGCATCAAATCCATGCGACACAAATTATTTAGCTTCGTATACTTGCAATATAAGTGATATAGCTTCAAATGCAGGTGAAACAAACCAGTGATCTTCACATCCAAACGTAACACTTGATTTAACTTCAAATCAATGGGAAGTAGAAGATTTACCTTTAAATCCATGCGAAACAAATGGTTTAGCTTCAAATACTTGTGATATACATGATTTAGTTTCAGCTGCATGCGAAACAAACGAGTTAGCATCAAATCCAAGCGAAACACATGATTTAGCTTCAAATCAATGCGAAGTAGAAGGCTTAGCATCAAATCCATGCAACACAAATTATTTAGCTTCTTATACTTGCGATATAAGTGATAAAGCATCAAATGCAGGCGAAACAAACGAGTTAGCTTCAAATCCAAGCGAAACACATGATTTAACTTCAAATCAATGCGAAGTAGAAGATTTACCTTCAAATCCATGCGAAACAAATGGTTTAGCTTCAAATACATGTGATATACATGATTTAGCTTCAGCTGCATGCGAAACAAACGAGTTAGCTTCAAATCCAAGCGAAACACATGATTTAGCTTCAAATCAATGCGAAGTAGAAGGCTTACCATCAAATCCATGCAACACAAATTATTTAGCTTCGTATACTTGCGATATAAGTGATATAGCTTCAAATGCAGGTGACACAAACGAGTGATCTTCAAATCCAAGCGTAACACATGATTTAACTTCAAATCAATGGGAAGTAGAAGATTTACCTTCAAATCCATGCGAAACAAATGGTTTAGCTACAAATAATTTTGATATACATGATTTAGCTTTAGCTGCATGCGAAACAAACGAGTTAGCTTCAAATCCAAGCGAAACACATGATTTAGCTTCAAATCAATGCGAAGTAGAAGGCTTAGCATCAAATCCATGCAACACAAATTATTTAGCTTCTTATACTTGCGATATAAGTGATAAAGCTTCAGCTGCATGCGAAACGAACGAGTTAGCTTCAAATCCAAGCGAAACACATGATTTAGCTTCAAATCAATGCGAAATAGAAGGCTTAGCATCAAATCCATGCGACACAAATTATTTCGCTTCGTATACTTGCGATATAAGTGATAAAGCTTCAAATGCAGGCGAAACAAACGAGTAAGCTTTAGATCCAAGCGTAACACATGATTTAACTTCAAATCAATGCGAAGTAGAAGATTTACCTTCAAATCCATGCGAAACAATTGGTTTAGCTTCAAATACTTGTGATATACATGATTTAGATTCAGCTGCATGCGAAACAAACGAGTTAGCTTCAAATCCAAGCGAAACACATGATTTAGCTTCAAATCAATGCGAAATAGAAGGCTTAGCATCAAATCCATGCGACACAAATTATTTAGCTTCGTATAATTGCGATATAAGTGATATAGCTTCAAATGCAGGTGACACAAACGAGTGATCTTCAAATCCAAGCGTAACACATGATTTAATTCAAATCAATGGGAAGTAGAAGATTTACCTTCAAATCCATGCGAAACAAATGGTTTAGCTTCAAATAATTTTGATATACATGATTTAGCTTCAGCTGCATGCGAAACAAACGAGTTAGCTTCAAATCCAAGCGAAACACATGATTTAGCTTCAAATCAATGCGAAGTAGAAGGCTTAGCATCAAATCCATGCAACACAAATTATTTAGCTTCTTATACTTGCGATATAAGTGATAAAGCTTCAGCTGCATGCGAAACAAACGAGTTAGCTTCAAATCCAAGCGAAACACATGATTTAGCTTCAAATCAATGCGAAATAGAAGGCTTAGCATCAAATCCATGCGACACAAATTATTTCGCTTCGTATACTTGCGATATAAGTGATAAAGCTTCAAATGCAGGCGAAACAAACGAGTAAGCTTTAGATCCAAGCGTAACACATGATTTAACTTCAAATCAATGCGAAGTAGAAGATTTACCTTCAAATCCATGCGAAACAAATGGTTTAGCTTCAAATACTTGTGATATACATGATTTAGATTCAGCTGCATGCGAAACAAACGAGTTAACTTCAAATCCAAGCGAAACACATGATTTAGCTTCAAATCAATGCGAAATAGAAGGCTTAGCATCAAATCCATGCGACACAAATTATTTAGCTTCTTATACTTGCGATATAAGTGATAAAGCATCAAATGCAGGCGAAACAAACGAGTTAGCTTCAAATCCAAGCGAAACACATGATTTAACTTCAAATCAATGCGAAGTAGAAGATTTACCTTCAAATCCATGCGAAACAAATGGTTTAGCTTCAAATACATGTGATATACATGATTTAGCTTCAGCTGCATGCGAAACAAACGAGTTAGCTTCAAATCCAAACGAAACACATGATTTAGCTTCAAATCAATGCGAAATAGAAGGCTTAGCATCAAATCCATGCGACACAAATTATTTAGCTTCGTATACTTGCAATATAAGTGATATAGCTTCAAATGCAGGTGAAACAAACGAGTGATCTTCAAATCGGAGCGTAACTCTTGATTTAACTTCAAATCAATGGGAAGTAGAAGATTTACCTTCAAATCCATCCGAAACAAATGGTTTAGCTTCAAATACTTTTGATATACATGATTTAGCTTCAGCTGCATGCGAAACAAACGAGTTAACTTCAAATCCAAGCGAAACACATGATTTAGCTTCAAATCAATGCGAAGTAGAAGGCTTAGCATCAAATCCATGCAACACAAATTATTTAGCTTCTTATACTTGCGATATAAGTGATATAGCTTCAAATGCAGGCGAAACAAACGAGTTAACTTCAAATCCAAGCGAAACACATGATTTAGCTTCAAATCAATGCGAAATAGAAGGCTTAGCATCAAATCCATGCGACACAAATTATTTAGCTTCGTATACTTGCGATATAAGTGATATAGCTTCAAATGCAGGTGACACAAACGAGTGATCTTCAAATCCAAGCGAAACACATGATTTAGCTTCAAATCAATGCGAAGTAGAAGGCTTAGCATCAAATCCATGCAACACAAATTATTTAGCTTCTTATACTTGCGATATAAGTGATATAGCTTCAAATGCAGGCGAAACACACGAGTGATCTTCAAATCCAAGCGTAACACATGATTTAACTTCAAATCAATGCGAAGTAGAAGATTTACCTTCAAATCCATGCGAAACAATTGGTTTAGCTTCAAATACTTGTGATATACATGATTTAGATTCAGCTGCATGCGAAACAAACGAGTTAGCTTCAAATCCAAGCGAAACACATGATTTAGCTTCAAATCAATGCGAAATAGAAGGCTTAGCATCAAATCCATGCGACACAAATTATTTAGCTACGTATACTTGCGATATAAGTGATATAGCTTCAAATGCAGGTGAAACAAACGAGTGATCTTCAAATCCAAGCGTAACACATGATTTAAATTCAAATCAATGCGAAGTAGAAGATTTACCTTCAAATCCATGCGAAACAAATGGTTTAGCTTCAAATACTTGTGATATACATGATTTAGCTTCAGCTGCATGCGAAACAAACGAGTTAGCTTTAAATCCAAGCGAAACACATGATTTAGCTTCAAATCAATGCGAAATAGAAGGCTTAGCATCAAATCCATGCGACACAAATTATTTAGCTTCGTATACTTGCGATATAAGTGATAAAGCATCAAATGCAGGCGAAACAAACGAGTTAGCTTCAAATCCAAGCGAAACACATGATTTAACTTCAAATCAATGCGAAGTAGAAGATTTACCTTCAAATCCATGCGAAACAAATGGTTTAGCTTCAAATACATGTGATATACATGATTTAGCTTCAGCTGCATGCGAAACAAACGAGTTAGCTTCAAATCCAAACGAAACACATGATTTAGCTTCAAATCAATGCGAAATAGAAGGCTTAGCATCAAATCCATGCGACACAAATTATTTAGCTTCGTATACTTGCAATATAAGTGATATAGCTTCAAATGCAGGTGAAACAAACGAGTGATCTTCAAATCGGAGCGTAACACTTGATTTAACTTCAAATCAATGGGAAGTAGAAGATTTACCTTCAAATCCATCCGAAACAAATGGTTTAGCTTCAAATACTTTTGATATACATGATTTAGCTTCAGCTTCATGCGAAACAAACGAGTTAGCTTCAAATCCAAGCGAAACACATGATTTAGCTTCAAATCAATGCGAAGTAGAAGGCTTAGCATCAAATCCATGCAACACAAATTATTTAGCTTCTTATACTTGCGATATAAGTGATAAAGCTTCAAATGCAGGCGAAACAAACGAGTGAGCTTTAAATCCAAGCGCAACACATGATTTAACTTCAAATGAATGCGAAGTAGAAGATTTACCTTCAAATCCATGCGAAACAATTGGTTTAGCTTCAAATACTTGTGATATACATGATTTAGCTTCAGCTGCATGCGAAACATACGAGTTAGCTTCAAATCCAAGCGAAACACATGATTTAGCTTCAAATCAATGCGAAATAGAAGGCTTAGCATCAAATCCATGCGACACAAATTATTTAGCTTCGTATACTTGCGATATAAGTGATATAGCTTCAAATGCAGGTGACACAAACGAGTGATCTTCAAATCCAAGCGTAACACATGATTTAACTTCAAATCAATGGGAAGTAGAAGATTTACCTTCAAATCCATGCGAAACAAATGGTTTAGCTGCAAATACTTGTGATATACATGATTTAGCTTCAGCTGCATGCGAAGCAAACGAGTTAGCTTCAAATCCAAGCGAAACGCATGATTTAGCTTCAAATCAATGCGAAATAGAAGGCTTAGCATCAAATCCATGCGACACAAATTATTTAGCTTCGTATACTTGCAATATAAGTGATATAGCTTCAAATGCAGGTGAAACAAACGAGTGATCTTCAAATCGGAGCGTAACACTTGATTTAACTTCAAATCAATGGGAAGTAGAAGATTTACCTTCAAATCCATCCGAAACAAATGGTTTAGCTTCAAATACTTTTGATATACATGATTTAGCTTCAGCTTCATGCGAAACAAACGAGTTAGCTTCAAATCCAAGCGAAACACATGATTTAGCTTCAAATCAATGCGAAGTAGAAGGCTTAGCATCAAATCCATGCAACACAAATTATTTAGCTTCTTATACTTGCGATATAAGTGATAAAGCTTCAAATGCAGGCGAAACAAACGAGTGAGCTTTAAATCCAAACGTAACACTTGATTTAACTTCAAATCAATGGGAAGTAGAAGATTTACCTTTAAATCCATGCGAAACAAATGGTTTAGCTTCAAATACTTGTGATATACATGATTTAGTTTCAGCTGCATGCGAAACAAACGAGTTAGCATCAAATCCAAGCGAAACACATGATTTAGCTTCAAATCAATGCGAAGTAGAAGGCTTACCATCAAATCCATGCAACACAAATTATTTAGCTTCTTATACTTGCGATATAAGTGATATAGCTTCAAATGCAGGCGAAACACACGAGTGATCTTCAAATCCAAGCGTAACACATGATTTAGCTTCAAATCAATGCGAAGTAGAAGATTTACCTTCAAATCCATGCGAAACAAATGGTTTAGCTTCAAATACTTGTGATATACATGATTTAGCTTCAGCTGCATGCGAAACAAACGAGTTAACTTCAAATCCAAGCGAAACACATGATTTAGCTTCAAATCAATGCGAAGTAGAAGGCTTAGCATCAAATCCATGCAACACAAATTATTTAGCTTCTTATACTTGCGATATAAGTGATATAGCTTCAAATGCAGGCGAAACAAACGAGTTAACTTCAAATCCAAGCGAAACACATGATTTAGCTTCAAATCAATGCGAAATAGAAGGCTTAGCATCAAATCCATGCGACACAAATTATTTAGCTTCGTATACTTGCGATATAAGTGATATAGCTTCAAATGCAGGTGACACAAACGAGTGATCTTCAAATCCAAGCGAAACACATGATTTAGCTTCAAATCAATGCGAAGTAGAAGGCTTAGCATCAAATCCATGCAACACAAATTATTTAGCTTCTTATACTTGCGATATAAGTGATAAAGCTTCAAATGCAGGCAATACAAACGAGTGAGCTTCAAATCCAAGCGTAACACATGATTTAACTTCAAATCAATGCGAAGTAGAAGATTTACCTTCAAATCCATGCGAAACAATTGGTTTAGCTTCAAATACTTGTGATATACATGATTTAGATTCAGCTGCATGCGAAACAAACGAGTTAGCTTCAAATCCAAGCGAAACACATGATTTAGCTTCAAATCAATGCGAAATAGAAGGCTTAGCATCAAATCCATGCGACACAAATTATTTAGCTACGTATACTTGCGATATAAGTGATATAGCTTCAAATGCAGGTGAAACAAACGAGTGATCTTCAAATCCAAGCGTAACACATGATTTAAATTCAAATCAATGCGAAGTAGAAGATTTACCTTCAAATCCATGCGAAACAAATGGTTTAGCTTCAAATACTTGTGATATACATGATTTAGCTTCAGCTGCATGCGAAACAAACGAGTTAGCTTTAAATCCAAGCGAAACACATGATTTAGCTTCAAATCAATGCGAAATAGAAGGCTTAGCATCAAATCCATGCGACACAAATTATTTAGCTTCGTATACTTGCGATATAAGTGATAAAGCATCAAATGCAGGCGAAACAAACGAGTTAGCTTCAAATCCAAGCGAAACACATGATTTAACTTCAAATCAATGCGAAGTAGAAGATTTACCTTCAAATCCATGCGAAACAAATGGTTTAGCTTCAAATACTTGTGATATACATGATTTAGCTTCAGCTGCATGCGAAACAAACGAGTTAACTTCAAATCCAAGCGAAACACATGATTTAGCTTCAAATCAATGCGAAGTAGAAGGCTTAGCATCAAATCCATGCAACACAAATTATTTAGCTTCTTATACTTGCGATATAAGTGATATAGCTTCAAATGCAGGCGAAACACACGAGTGATCTTCAAATCCAAGCGTAACACATGATTTAACTTCAAATCAATGGGAAGTAGAAGATTTACCTTCAAATCCATGCGAAACAAATTGTTTAGCTTCAAATACTTGTGATATACATGATTTAGCTTCAGCTGCATGCGAAACAAACGAGTTAGCTTCAATTCCAAGCGAAACACATGATTTAGCTTCAAATCAATGCGAAGTAGAAGGCTTAGCATCAAATCCATGCAACACAAATTATTTAGCTTCTCATACTTGCGATATAAGTGATAAAGCTTCAAATGCAGGCGAAACAAACGAGTAAGCTTTAGATCCAAGCGTAACACATGATTTAACTTCAAATCAATGCGAAGTAGGAGATTTACCTTCAAATCCATGCGAAACAATTGGTTTAGCTTCAAATACTTGTGATATACATGATTTAGCTTCAGCTGCATGCGAAACAAACGAGTTAG
This sequence comes from Megalopta genalis, assembly GCF_051020955.1. NCBI lineage: Eukaryota > Metazoa > Arthropoda > Insecta > Hymenoptera > Halictidae > Megalopta > Megalopta genalis. Next base: position 106,117 of record NW_027476657.1, read on the forward strand.
CTTCAAATCCAAGCGAAACACATGATTTAGCTTCAAATCAATGCGAAATAGAAGGCTTAGCATAAAATCCATGCGACACAAATTATTTAGCTTCGTATACTTGCGATATAAGTGATATAGCTTCAAATGCATGCGAAACAAACGAGTGATCTTCAAATCCAAGCGTAACACATGATTTAACTTCAAATCAATGCGAAGTAGAAGATTTACCTTGAAATCCATGCGAAACAATTGGTTTAGCTTCAAATACTTGTGATATACATGATTTAGCTTCGGCTGCATGCGAAACAAACGAGTTAGCTTCAAATCCAAGCGAAACACATGATTTTGCTTCAAATCAATGCGAAATAGAAGGCTTAGCATCAAATCCATGCGACACAAATTATTTAGCTTCGTATACTGGCGATATAAGTGATATAGCTTCAAATGCAGACGAAACAAACGAGTGATCTTCAAATCCAAGCGTAACACGTGATTTAACTTCAAATCCATGCGAAACAAATGGTTCAGCTTCAAATACTTGTGATACACATGAATTTGTTCAGCTGCATGCGAAACAAACGATTTAGCTTCACACCCAAGGGAAACACATGATTTAACATCAAATCAATGCGAAGTAGAAGGCTTACCATCAAATCCAAGCAACACAAATTATTTAGCTTCTTATACTTGCTTTATAAGTGATATAGCTTCAAATGCAGGCGAAACACACGAGTGATCTTCAAATCCAAGCGTAACACATGATTTAACTTCAAATCAATGCGAAGTAGAAGATTTACCTTCAAATCCATGCGAAACAAATGGTTTAGCTTCAAATACTTGTGATATACATGATTTAGCTTCAGCTGCATGCGAAAACAAACGAGTTAGCTTCAATTCCAAGCGAAACACATGATTTAGCTTCAAATCAATGCGAAGTAGAAGGCTTAGCATCAAATCCATGCAACACAAATTATTTAGCTTCTCATACTTGCGATATAAGTGATAAAGCTTCAAATGCAGGCGAAACAAACGAGTAAGCTTTAGATCCAAGCGTAACACATGATTTAACTTCAAATCAATGCGAAGTAGAAGATTTACCTTCAAATCCATGCGAAACAATTGGTTAGCTTCAAATACTTGTGATATACATGATTTAGCTTCAGCTGCATGCGAAACATACGAGTTAGCTTCAAATCCAAGCGAAACACATGATTTAGCTTCAAATCAATGCGAAATAGAAGGCTTAGCATCAAATCCATGCGACACAAATTATTTAGCTTCGTATACTTGCGATATAAGTGATATAGCTTCAAATGCAGGTGACACAAACGAGTGATCTTCAAATCCAAGCGTAACACATGATTTAACTTCAAATCAATGGGAAGTAGAAGATTTACTTCAAATCCATGCGAAACAAAATGGTTTAGCTGCAAATACTTGTGATATACATGATTTAGCTTCAGCTGCATGCGAAGCAAACGAGTTAGCTTCAAATCCAAGCGAAACGCATGATTTAGCTTCAAATCAATGCGAAATAGAAGGCTTAGCATCAAATCCATGCGACACAAATTATTTAGCTTCGTATACTTGCAATATAAGTGATATAGCTTCAAATGCAGGTGAAACAAACCAGTGATCTTCACATCCAAACGTAACACTTGATTAACTTCAAATCAATGGGAAGTAGAAGATTTACCTTCAAATCCATGCGAAACAAATGGTTTAGCTACAAATAATTTTGATATACATGATTTAGCTTCAGCTGCATGCGAAACAAACGAGTTAGCTTCAAATCCAAGCGAAACACATGATTTAGCTTCAAATCAATGCGAAGTAGAAGGCTTAGCATCAAATCCATGCAACACAAATTATTTAGCTTCTTATACTTGCGATATAAGTGATAAAGCTTCAGCTGCATGCGAAACAAACGAGTTAGCTTCAAATCCAAGCGAAACACATGATTTAGCTTCAAATCAATGCGAAATAGAAGGCTTAGCATCAAATCCATGCGACATAAATTATTTCGCTTCGTATACTTGCGATTTAAGTGATATAGCTTCAAATGCAGGTGACACAAACGAGTGATCTTCAAATCCAAGCGTAACACATGATTTAACTTCAAATCAGTGGGAAGTAGAAGATTTACCTTCAAATCCATGCGAAACAAATGGTTTAGCTTCAAATACTTGTGATACACATGATTTAGCTTGAGCTGCATGCGAAACAAACGAGTTAGCTTCAAATCCAAGCGAAACACATGATTTAGCTTCAAATCAATGCGAAGTAGAAGGCTTAGCATCAAATCCATGCAACACAAATTATTAGCTTCTTATACTTGCGATATAAGTGATAAAGCTTCAAATGCAGGCGAAACAAACGAGTAAGCTTTAGATCCAAGCGTAACACATGATTTAACTTCAAATCAATGCGAAGTAGAAGATTTACCTTCAAATCCATGCGAAACAATTGGTTTAGCTTCAAATACTTGTGATATACATGATTTAAATTCAGCTGCATGCGAAACAAACGAGTTAGCTTTCAAATCCAAGCGAAACACATGATTTAGCTTCAAATCAATGCGAAATAGAAGGCTTAGCATCAAATCCATGCGACACAAATTATTTAGCTTCGTATAATTGCGATATAAGTGATATAGCTTCAAATGCAGGTGACACAAACGAGTGATCTTCAAATCCAAGCCTAACACATGATTTAATTCAAATCAATGGGAAGTAGAAGATTTACCTTCAAATCCATGCGAAACAAATGGTTTAGCTTCAAATAATTTTGATATACATGATTTAGCTTCAGCTGCATGCGAAACAAACGAGTTAGCTTCAAATCCAAGCGAAACACATGATTTAGCTTCAAATCAATGCGAAGTAGAAGGCTTAGCATCAAATCCATGCAACACAAATTATTTAGCTTCTTATACTTGCGATATAAGTGATAAAGCTACAGCTGCATGCGAAACAAACGAGTAGCTTCAAATCCAAGCGAAACACATGATTTAGCTTCAAATCAATGCGAAATAGAAGGCTTAGCATCAAATCCATGCGACACAAATTATTTAGCTTCGTATACTTGCGATATAAGTGATATAGCTTCAAATGCAGGTGACACAAACGAGTGATCTTCAAATCCAAGCGTAACACATGATTTAACTTCAAATCAGTGGGAAGTAGAAGATTTACCTTCAAATCCATGCGAAACAAATGGTTTAGCTTCAAATACTTGTGATACACATGATTTAGCTTGAGCTGCATGCGAAACAAACGAGTTAGCTTCAAATCCAAGCGAAACACATGATTTAGCTTCAAATCAATGCGAAGTAGAAGGCTTAGCATCAAATCCATGCAACACAAATTATTTAGCTTCTTATACTTGCGATATAAATGATAAAGCTTCAAATGCAGGCGAAACAAACGAGTAAGCTTTAGATCCAAGCGTAACACATGATTTAACTTCAAATCAATGCGAAGTAGAAGATTTACCTTCAAATCCATGCGAAACAATTGGTTTAGCTTCAAATACTTGTGATATACATGATTTAGATTCAGCTGCATGCGAAACAAACGAGTTAACTTCAAATCCAAGCGAAACACATGATTTAGCTTCAAATCAATGCGAAATAGAAGGCTTAGCATCAAATCCATGCAACACAAATTATTTAGCTTCTTATACTTGCGATATAAGTGATATAGCTTCAAATGCAGGCGAAACACACGAGTGATCTTCAAATCCAAGCGTAACACATGATTTAACTTCAAATCAATGCGAAGTAGAAGATTTACATTCAAATCCATGCGAAACAATTGGTTTAGCTTCAAATACTTGTGATATACATGATTTAGATTCAGCTGCATGCGAAACAAACGAGTTAGCTTCAAATCCAAGCGAAACACATGATTTAGCTTCAAATCAATGCGAAATAGAAGGCTTAGCATCAAATCCATGCGACACAAATTATTTAGCTACGTATACTTGCGATATAAGTGATATAGCTTCAAATGCAGGTGAAACAAACGAGTGATCTTCAAATCCAAGCGTAACACATGATTTAAATTCAAATCCATGCGAAGTAGAAGATTTACCTTCAAATCCATGCGAAACAAATGGTTTAGCTTCAAATACTTGTGATATACATGATTTAGCTTCAGCTGCATGCGAAACAAACGAGTTAGCTTTAAATCCAAGCGAAACACATGATTTAGCTTCAAATCAATGCGAAACAGAAGGCTTAGCATCAAATCCATGCGACACAAATTATTTAGCTTCGTATACTTGCAATATAAGTGATATAGCTTCAAATGCAGGTGAAACTAACCAGTGATCTTCACATCCAAACGTAACACTTGATTTAACTTCAAATCAATGGGAAGTAGAAGATTTACCTTTAAATCCATGCGAAACAAATGGTTTAGCTTCAAATACTTGTGATATACATGATTTAGTTTCAGCTGCATGCGAAACAAACGAGTTAGCTTCAAATCCAAGCGAAACACATGATTTAGCTTCAAATCAATGCGAAGTAGAAGGCTTAGCATCAAATCCATGCAACACAAATTATTTAGCTTCTTATACTTGCGATATAAGTGATAAAGCATCAAATGCAGGCGAAACAAACGAGTTAGCTTCAAATCCAAGCGAAACACATGATTTAACTTCAAATCAATGCGAAGTAGAAGATTTACCTTCAAATCCATGCGAAACAAATGGTTTAGCTTCAAATACATGTGATATACATGATTTAGCTTCAGCTGCATGCGAAACAAACGAGTTAGCTTCAAATCCAAACGAAACACATGATTTAGCTTCAAATCAATGCGAAATAGAAGGCTTAGCATCAAATCCATGCGACACAAATTATTTAGCTTCGTATACTTGCAATATAAGTGATATAGCTTCAAATGCAGGTGAAACAAACGAGTGATCTTCAAATCGGAGCGTAACACTTGATTTAACTTCAAATCAATGGGAAGTAGAAGATTTACCTTCAAATCCATCCGAAACAAATGGTTTAGCTTCAAATACTTTTGATATACATGATTTAGCTTCAGCTTCATGCGAAACAGACGAGTTAGCTTCAAATCCAAGCGAAACACATGATTTAGCTTCAAATCAATGCGAAGTAGAAGGCTTAGCATCAAATCCATGCAACACAAATTATTTAGCTTCTTATGCTTGCGATATAAGTGATAAAGCTTCAAATGCAGGCGAAACAAACGAGTGAGCTTTAAATCCAAGCGCAACACATGATTTAACTTCAAATGAATGCGAAGTAGAAGATTTACCTTCAAATCCATGCGAAACAATTGGTTTAGCTTCAAATACTTGTGATATACATGATTTAGCTTCAGCTGCATGCGAAACATACGAGTTAGCTTCAAATCCAAGCGAAACACATGATTTAGCTTCAAATCAATGCGAAATAGAAGGCTTAGCATCAAATCCATGCGACACAAATTATTTAGCTTCGTATACTTGCGATATAAGTGATATAGCTTCAAATGCAGGTGACACAAACGAGTGATCTTCAAATCCAAGCGTAACACATGATTTAACTTCAAATCAATGGGAAGTAGAAGATTTACCTTCAAATCCATGCGAAACAAATGGTTTAGCTTCAAATACTTGTGATATACATGATTTAGTTTCAGCTGCATGCGAAACAAACGAGTTAGCATCAAATCTAAGCGAAACACATGATTTAGCTTCAAATCAATGCGAAGTAGAAGGCTTAGCATCAAATCCATGCAACACAAATTATTTAGCTTCTTATACTTGCAATATAAGTGATAAAGCATCAAATGCAGGCGAAACAAACGAGTTAGCTTCAAATCCAAGCGAAACACATGATTTAACTTCAAATCAATGCGAAGTAGAAGATTTACCTTCAAATCCATGCGAAACAAATGGTTTAGCTTCAAATACATGTGATATACATGATTTAGCTTCAGCTGCATGCGAAACAAACGAGTTAGCTTCAAATCCAAGCGAAACTCATGATTTAGCTTCAAATCAATGCGAAGTAGAAGGCTTACCATCAAATCCATGCAACACAAATTATTTAGCTTCTTATACTTGCGATATAAGTGATATAGCTTCAAATGCAGGCGAAACACACGAGTGATCTTCAAATCCAAGCGTAACACATGATTTAGCTTCAAATCAATGCGAAGTAGAAGATTTACCTTCAAATCCATGCGAAACAAATGGTTTAGCTTCAAATACTTGTGATATACATGATTTAGCTTCAGCTGCATGCGAAACAAACGAGTTAACTTCAAATCCAAGCGAAACACATGATTTAGCTTCAAATCAATGCGAAGTAGAAGGCTTAGCATCAAATCCATGCAACACAAATTATTTAGCTTCTTATACTTGCGATATAAGTGATATAGCTTCAAATGCAGGCGAAACAAACGAGTTAACTTCAAATCCAAGCGAAACACATGATTTAGCTCCAAATCAATGCGAAATAGAAGGCTTAGCATCAAATCCATGCGACACAAATTATTTAGCTTCGTATACTTGCGATATAAGTGATATAGCTTCAAATGCAGGTGACACAAACGAGTGATCTTCAAATCCAAGCGAAACACATGATTTAGCTTCAAATCAATGCGAAGTAGAAGGCTTAGCATCAAATCCATGCAACACAAATTATTTAGCTTCTTATACTTGCGATATAAGTGATATAGCTTCAAATGCAGGCGAAACACACGAGTGATCTTCAAATCCAAGCGTAACACATGATTTAACTTCACATCAATGCGAAGTAGAAGATTTACCTTCAAATCCATGCGAAACAATTGGTTTAGCTTCAAATACTTGTGATATACATGATTTAGTTTCAGCTGCATGCGAAACAAACGAGTTAGCATCAAATCCAAGCGAAACACATGATTTAGCTTCAAATCAATGCGAAGTAGAAGGCTTAGCATCAAATCCATGCAACAAAAATTATTTAGCTTCTTATACTTGCGATATAAGTGATAAAGCATCAAATGCAGGCGAAACAAACGAGTTAGCTTCAAATCCAAGCGAAACACATGATTTAACTTCAAATCAATGCGAAGTAGAAGATTTACCTTCAAATCCATGCGAAACAAATGGTTTAGCTTCAAATACATGTGATATACATGATTTAGCTTCAGCTGCATGCGAAACAAACGAGTTAGCTTCAAATCCAAGCGAAACACATGATTTAGCTTCAAATCAATGCGAAGTAGAAGGCTTACCATCAAATCCATGCAACACAAATTATTTAGCTTCTTATACTTGCGATATAAGTGATATAGCTTCAAATGCAGGCGAAACACACGAGTGATCTTCAAATCCGAGCGTAACACATGATTTAGCTTCAAATCAATGCGAAGTAGAAGATTTACCTTCAAATCCATGCGAAACAAATGGTTTAGCTTCAAATACTTGTGATATACATGATTTAGCTTCAGCTGCATGCGAAACAAACGAGTTAACTTCAAATCCAAGCGAAACACATGATTTAGCTTCAAATCAATGCGAAGTAGAAGGCTTAGCATCAAATCCATGCAACACAAATTATTTAGCTTCTTATACTTGCGATATAAGTGATATAGCTTCAAATGCAGGCGAAACAAACGAGTTAACTTCAATCCAAGCGAAACACATGATTTAGCTTCAAATCAATGCGAAATAGAAGGCTTAGCATCAAATCCATGCGACACAAATTATTTAGCTTCGTATACTTGCGATATAAGTGATATAGCTTCAAATGCAGGTGACACAAACGAGTGATCTTCAAATCCAAGCGAAACACATGATTTAGCTTCAAATCAATGCGAAGTAGAAGGCTTAGCATCAAATCCATGCAACACAAATTATTTAGCTTCTTATACTTGCGATATAAGTGATATAGCTTCAAATGCAGGCGAAACACACGAGTGATCTTCAAATCCAAGCGTAACACATGATTTAACTTCACATCAATGCGAAGTAGAAGATTTACCTTCAAATCCATGCGAAACAATTGGTTTAGCTTCAAATACTTGTGATATACATGATTTAGATTCAGCTGCATGCGAAACAAACGAGTTAGCTTCAAATCCAAGCGAAACACATGATTTAGCTTCAAATCAATGCGAAATAGAAGGCTTAGCATCAAATCCATGCGACACAAATTATTTAGCTACGTATACTTGCGATATAAGTGATATAGCTTCAAATGCAGGTGAAACAAACGAGTGATCTTCAAATCCACGCGTAACACATGATTTAAATTCAAATCAATGCGAAGTAGAAGATTTACCTTCAAATCCATGCGAAACAAATGGTTTAGCTTCAAATACTTGTGATATACATGATTTAGCTTCAGCTGCATGCGAAACAAACGAGTTAGCTTTAAATCCAAGCGAAACACATGATTTAGCTTCAAATCAATGCGAAATAGAAGGCTTAGCATCAAATCCATGCGACACAAATTATTTAGCTTCGTATACTTGCGATATAAGTGATAAAGCATCAAATGCAGACGAAACAAACGAGTTAGCTTCAAATCCAAGCGAAACACATGATTTAACTTCAAATCAATGCGAAGTAGAAGATTTACCTTCAAATCCATGCGAAACAAATGGTTTAGCTTCAAATACATGTGATATACATAATTTAGCTTCAGCTGCATGCGAAACAAACGAGTTAGCTTCAAATCCAAGCGAAACACATGATTTAGCTTCAAATCAATGCGAAATAGAAGGCTTAGCATCAAATCCATGCGACACAAATTATTTAGCTTCGTATACTTGCAATATAAGTGATATAGCTTCAAATGCAGGTGAAACAAACGAGTGATCTTCAAATCGGAGCGTAACACTTGATTTAACTTCAAATCAATGGGAAGTAGAAGATTTACCTTCAAATCCATGCGAAACAAATGGTTTAGCTTCAAATAATTTTGATATACATGATTTAGCTTCAGCTTCATGCGAAACAAACGAGTTAGCTTCAAATCCAAGCGAAACACACGATTCAGCTTCAAATCAATGCGAAATAGAAGGCTTAGCATCAAATCCATGCGACACAAATTATTTAGCTTCGTATACTTGCGATATAAGTGATATAGCTTCAAATGCAGGTGACACAAACGAGTGATCTTCAAATCCAAGCGTAACACATGATTTAACTTCAAATCAATGGGAAGTAGAAGATTTACCTTCAAATCCATGCGAAACAAATGGTTTAGCTACAAATAATTTTGATATACATGATTTAGCTTCAGCTGCATGCGAAACAAACGAGTTAGCTTCAAATCCAAGCGAAACACATGATTTAGCTTCAAATCAATGCGAAGTAGAAGGCTTAGCATCAAATCCATGCAACACAAATTATTTAGCTTCTTATACTTGCGATATAAGTGATAAAGCTTCAAATGCAGGCGAAACAAACGAGTAAGCTTTAGATCCAAGCGTAACACATGATTTAACTTCAAATCAATGCGAAGTAGAAGATTTACCTTCAAATCCATGCGAAACAATTGGTTTAGCTTCAAATACTTGTGATATACATGATTTAGATTCAGCTGCATGCGAAACAAACGAGTTAGCTTCAAATCCAAGCGAAACACATGATTTAGCTTCAAATCAATGCGAAATAGAAGGCTTAGCATCAAATCCATGCGACACAAATTATTTAGCTTCGTATACTTGCGATATAAGTGATATAGCTTCAAATGCAGGTGACACAAACGAGTGACCTTCAAATCCAAGCGTAACACATGATTTAATTCAAATCAATGGGAAGTAGAAGATTTACCTTCAAATCCATGCGAAACAAATGGTTTAGCTTCAAATAATTTTGATATACATGATTTAGCTTCAGCTGCATGCGAAACAAACGAGATAGCTTCAAATCCAAGCGAAACACATGATTTAGCTTCAAATCAATGCGAAGTAGAAGGCTTAGCATCAAATCCATGCAACACAAATTATTTAGCTTCTTATACTTGCGATATAAGTGATAAAGCTTCAGCTGCATGCGAAACAAACGAGTTAGCTTCAAATCCAAGCGAAACACATGATTTAGCTTCAAATCAATGCGAAATAGAAGGCTTAGCATCAAATCCATGCGACACAAATTATTTAGCTTCGTATACTTGCGATATAAGTGATATAGCTTCAAATGCAGGTGACACAAACGAGTGATCTTCAAATCCAAGCGTAACACATGATTTAACTTCAAATCAGTGGGAAGTAGAAGATTTACCTTCAAATCCATGCGAAACAAATGGTTAGCTTCAAATACTTGTGATACACATGATTTAGCTTGAGCTGCATGCGAAACAAACGAGTTAGCTTCAAATCCAAGCGAAACACATGATTTAGCTTCAAATCAATGCGAAGTAGAAGGCTTAGCATCAAATCCATGCAACACAAATTATTTAGCTTCTTATACTTGCGATATAAATGATAAAGCTTCAAATGCAGGCGAAACAAACGAGTAAGCTTTAGATCCAAGCGTAACACATGATTTAACTTCAAATCAATGCGAAGTAGAAGATTTACCTTCAAATCCATGCGAAACAATTGGTTTAGCTTCAAATACTTGTGATATACATGATTTAGATTCAGCTGCATGCGAAACAAACGAGTTAACTTCAAATCCAAGCGAAACACATGATTTAGCTTCAAATCAATGCGAAATAGAAGGCTTAGCATCAAATCCATGCGACACAAATTATTTAGCTTCGTATACTTGCGATATAAGTGATATAGCTTCAAATGCAGGTGACACAAACGAGTGATCTTCAAATCCAAGCGTAACACATGATTTAACTTCAAATCAATGGGAAGTAGAAGATTTACCTTCAAATCCATGCGAAACAAATGGTTTAGCTGCAAATACTTGTGATATACATGATTTAGCTTCAGCTGCATGCGAAGCAAACGAGTTAGCTTCAAATCCAAGCGAAACGCATGATTTAGCTTCAAATCAATGCGAAATAGAAGGCTTAGCATCAAATCCATGCGACACAAATTATTTAGCTTCGTATACTTGCAATATAAGTGATATAGCTTCAAATGCAGGTGAAACAAACCAGTGATCTTCACATCCAAACGTAACACTTGATTTAACTTCAAATCAATGGGAAGTAGAAGATTTACCTTTAAATCCATGCGAAACAAATGGTTTAGCTTCAAATACTTGTGATATACATGATTTAGTTTCAGCTGCATGCGAAACAAACGAGTTAGCATCAAATCCAAGCGAAACACATGATTTAGCTTCAAATCAATGCGAAGTAGAAGGCTTAGCATCAAATCCATGCAACACAAATTATTTAGCTTCTTATACTTGCGATATAAGTGATAAAGCATCAAATGCAGGCGAAACAAACGAGTTAGCTTCAAATCCAAGCGAAACACATGATTTAACTTCAAATCAATGCGAAGTAGAAGATTTACCTTCAAATCCATGCGAAACAAATGGTTTAGCTTCAAATACATGTGATATACATGATTTAGCTTCAGCTGCATGCGAAACAAACGAGTTAGCTTCAAATCCAAGCGAAACACATGATTTAGCTTCAAATCAATGCGAAGTAGAAGGCTTACCATCAAATCCATGCAACACAAATTATTTAGCTTCGTATACTTGCGATATAAGTGATATAGCTTCAAATGCAGGTGACACAAACGAGTGATCTTCAAATCCAAGCGTAACACATGATTTAACTTCAAATCAATGGGAAGTAGAAGATTTACCTTCAAATCCATGCGAAACAAATGGTTTAGCTACAAATAATTTTGATATACATGATTTAGCTTCAGCTGCATGCGAAACAAACGAGTTAGCTTCAAATCCAAGCGAAACACATGATTTAGCTTCAAATCAATGCGAAGTAGAAGGCTTAGCATCAAATCCATGCAACACAAATTATTTAGCTTCTTATACTTGCGATATAAGTGATAAAGCTTCAGCTGCATGCGAAACAAACGAGTTAGCTTCAAATCCAAGCGAAACACATGATTTAGCTTCAAATCAATGCGAAATAGAAGGCTTAGCATCAAATCCATGCGACACAAATTATTTCGCTTCGTATACTTGCGATATAAGTGATATAGCTTCAAATGCAGGTGACACAAACGAGTGATCTTCAAATCCAAGCGTAACACATGATTTAACTTCAAATCAGTGGGAAGTAGAAGATTTACCTTCAAATCCATGCGAAACAAATGGTTTAGCTTCAAATACTTGTGATACACATGATTTAGCTTGAGCTGCATGCGAAACAAACGAGTTAGCTTCAAATCCAAGCGAAACACATGATTTAGCTTCAAATCAATGCGAAGTAGAAGGCTTAGCATCAAATCCATGCAACACAAATTATTTAGCTTCTTATACTTGCGATATAAGTGATAAAGCTTCAAATGCAGGCGAAACAAACGAGTAAGCTTTAGATCCAAGCGTAACACATGATTTAACTTCAAATCAATGCGAAGTAGAAGATTTACCTTCAAATCCATGCGAAACAATTGGTTTAGCTTCAAATACTTGTGATATACATGATTTAGATTCAGCTGCATGCGAAACAAACGAGTTAGCTTCAAATCCAAGCGAAACACATGATTTAGCTTCAAATCAATGCGAAATAGAAGGCTTAGCATCAAATCCATGCGACACAAATTATTTAGCTTCGTATAATTGCGATATAAGTGATATAGCTTCAAATGCAGGTGACACAAACGAGTGATCTTCAAATCCAAGCGTAACACATGATTTAATTCAAATCAATGTGAAGTAGAAGATTTACCTTCAAATCCATGCGAAACAAATGGTTTAGCTTCAAATAATTTTGATATACATGATTTAGCTTCAGCTGCATGCGAAACAAACGAGTTAGCTTCAAATCCAAGCGAAACACATGATTTAGCTTCAAATCAATGCGAAGTAGAAGGCTTAGCATCAAATCCATGCAACACAAATTATTTAGCTTCTTATACTTGCGATATAAATGATAAAGCTTCAAATGCAGGCGAAACAAACGAGTAAGCTTTAGATCCAAGCGTAACACATGATTTAACTTCAAATCAATGCGAAGTAGAAGATTTACCTTCAAATCCATGCGAAACAATTGGTTTAGCTTCAAATACTTGTGATATACATGATTTAGATTCAGCTGCATGCGAAACAAACGAGTTAACTTCAAATCCAAGCGAAACACATGATTTAGCTTCAAATCAATGCGAAATAGAAGGCTTAGCATCAAATCCATGCGACACAAATTATTTAGCTTCGTATACTTGCGATATAAGTGATATAGCTTCAAATGCAGGTGACACAAACGAGTGATCTTCAAATCCAAGCGAAACACATGATTTAGCTTCAAATCAATGCGAAGTAGAAGGCTTAGCATCAAATCCATGCAACACAAATTATTTAGCTTCTTATACTTGCGATATAAGTGATATAGCTTCAAATGCAGGCGAAACACACGAGTGATCTTCAAATCCAAGCGTAACACATGATTTAACTTCAAATCAATGCGAAGTAGAAGATTTACCTTCAAATCCATGCGAAACAATTGGTTTAGCTTCAAATACTTGTGATATACATGATTTAGATTCAGCTGCATGCGAAACAAACGAGTTAACTTCAAATCCAAGCGAAACACATGATTTAGCTTCAAATCAATGCGAAATAGAAGGCTTAGCATCAAATCCATGCGACACAAATTATTTAGCTTCGTATACTTGCGATATAAGTGATATAGCTTCAAATGCAGGTGACACAAACGAGTGATCTTCAAATCCAAGCGTAACACATGATTTAACTTCAAATCAATGGGAAGTAGAAGATTTACCTTCAAATCCATGCGAAACAAATGGTTTAGCTGCAAATACTTGTGATATACATGATTTAGCTTCAGCTGCATGCGAAGCAAACGAGTTAGCTTCAAATCCAAGCGAAACGCATGATTTAGCTTCAAATCAATGCGAAATAGAAGGCTTAGCATCAAATCCATGCGACACAAATTATTTAGCTTCGTATACTTGCAATATAAGTGATATAGCTTCAAATGCAGGTGAAACAAACCAGTGATCTTCACATCCAAACGTAACACTTGATTTAACTTCAAATCAATGGGAAGTAGAAGATTTACCTTTAAATCCATGCGAAACAAATGGTTTAGCTTCAAATACTTGTGATATACATGATTTAGTTTCAGCTGCATGCGAAACAAACGAGTTAGCATCAAATCCAAGCGAAACACATGATTTAGCTTCAAATCAATGCGAAGTAGAAGGCTTAGCATCAAATCCATGCAACACAAATTATTTAGCTTCTTATACTTGCGATATAAGTGATAAAGCATCAAATGCAGGCGAAACAAACGAGTTAGCTTCAAATCCAAGCGAAACACATGATTTAACTTCAAATCAATGCGAAGTAGAAGATTTACCTTCAAATCCATGCGAAACAAATGGTTTAGCTTCAAATACATGTGATATACATGATTTAGCTTCAGCTGCATGCGAAACAAACGAGTTAGCTTCAAATCCAAGCGAAACACATGATTTAGCTTCAAATCAATGCGAAGTAGAAGGCTTACCATCAAATCCATGCAACACAAATTATTTAGCTTCGTATACTTGCGATATAAGTGATATAGCTTCAAATGCAGGTGACACAAACGAGTGATCTTCAAATCCAAGCGTAACACATGATTTAACTTCAAATCAATGGGAAGTAGAAGATTTACCTTCAAATCCATGCGAAACAAATGGTTTAGCTACAAATAATTTTGATATACATGATTTAGCTTCAGCTGCATGCGAAACAAACGAGTTAGCTTCAAATCCAAGCGAAACACATGATTTAGCTTCAAATCAATGCGAAGTAGAAGGCTTAGCATCAAATCCATGCAACACAAATTATTTAGCTTCTTATACTTGCGATATAAGTGATAAAGCTTCAGCTGCATGCGAAACAAACGAGTTAGCTTCAAATCCAAGCGAAACACATGATTTAGCTTCAAATCAATGCGAAATAGAAGGCTTAGCATCAAATCCATGCGACACAAATTATTTCGCTTCGTATACTTGCGATATAAGTGATATAGCTTCAAATGCAGGTGACACAAACGAGTGATCTTCAAATCCAAGCGTAACACATGATTTAACTTCAAATCAGTGGGAAGTAGAAGATTTACCTTCAAATCCATGCGAAACAAATGGTTTAGCTTCAAATACTTGTGATACACATGATTTAGCTTGAGCTGCATGCGAAACAAACGAGTTAGCTTCAAATCCAAGCGAAACACATGATTTAGCTTCAAATCAATGCGAAGTAGAAGGCTTAGCATCAAATCCATGCAACACAAATTATTTAGCTTCTTATACTTGCGATATAAGTGATAAAGCTTCAAATGCAGGCGAAACAAACGAGTAAGCTTTAGATCCAAGCGTAACACATGATTTAACTTCAAATCAATGCGAAGTAGAAGATTTACCTTCAAATCCATGCGAAACAATTGGTTTAGCTTCAAATACTTGTGATATACATGATTTAGATTCAGCTGCATGCGAAACAAACGAGTTAGCTTCAAATCCAAGCGAAACACATGATTTAGCTTCAAATCAATGCGAAATAGAAGGCTTAGCATCAAATCCATGCGACACAAATTATTTAGCTTCGTATAATTGCGATATAAGTGATATAGCTTCAAATGCAGGTGACACAAACGAGTGATCTTCAAATCCAAGCGTAACACATGATTTAATTCAAATCAATGTGAAGTAGAAGATTTACCTTCAAATCCATGCGAAACAAATGGTTTAGCTTCAAATAATTTTGATATACATGATTTAGCTTCAGCTGCATGCGAAACAAACGAGTTAGCTTCAAATCCAAGCGAAACACATGATTTAGCTTCAAATCAATGCGAAGTAGAAGGCTTAGCATCAAATCCATGCAACACAAATTATTTAGCTTCTTATACTTGCGATATAAATGATAAAGCTTCAAATGCAGGCGAAACAAACGAGTAAGCTTTAGATCCAAGCGTAACACATGATTTAACTTCAAATCAATGCGAAGTAGAAGATTTACCTTCAAATCCATGCGAAACAATTGGTTTAGCTTCAAATACTTGTGATATACATGATTTAGATTCAGCTGCATGCGAAACAAACGAGTTAACTTCAAATCCAAGCGAAACACATGATTTAGCTTCAAATCAATGCGAAATAGAAGGCTTAGCATCAAATCCATGCGACACAAATTATTTAGCTTCGTATACTTGCGATATAAGTGATATAGCTTCAAATGCAGGTGACACAAACGAGTGATCTTCAAATCCAAGCGAAACACATGATTTAGCTTCAAATCAATGCGAAGTAGAAGGCTTAGCATCAAATCCATGCAACACAAATTATTTAGCTTCTTATACTTGCGATATAAGTGATATAGCTTCAAATGCAGGCGAAACACACGAGTGATCTTCAAATCCAAGCGTAACACATGATTTAACTTCAAATCAATGCGAAGTAGAAGATTTACCTTCAAATCCATGCGAAACAATTGGTTTAGCTTCAAATACTTGTGATATACATGATTTAGATTCAGCTGCATGCGAAACAAACGAGTTAGCTTCAAATCCAAGCGAAACACATGATTTAGCTTCAAATCAATGCGAAATAGAAGGCTTAGCATCAAATCCATGCGACACAAATTATTTAGCTACGTATACTTGCGATATAAGTGATATAGCTTCAAATGCAGGTGAAACAAACGAGTGATCTTCAAATCCAAGCGTAACACATGATTTAAATTCAAATCAATGCGAAGTAGTAGATTTACCTTCAAATCCATGCGAAACAAATGGTTTAGCTTCAAATACTTGTGATATACATGATTTAGCTTCAGCTGCATGCGAAACAAACGAGTTAGCTTTAAATCCAAGCGAAACACATGATTTAGCTTCAAATCAATGCGAAATAGAAGGCTTAGCATCAAATCCATGCGACACAAATTATTTAGCTTCGTATACTTGCAATATAAGTGATATAGCTTCAAATGCAGGTGAAACTAACCAGTGATCTTCACATCCAAACGTAACACTTGATTTAACTTCAAATCAATGGGAAGTAGAAGATTTACCTTTAAATCCATGCGAAACAAATGGTTTAGCTTCAAATACTTGTGATATACATGATTTAGTTTCAGCTGCATGCGAAACAAACGAGTTAGCTTCAAATCCAAGCGAAACACATGATTTAGCTTCAAATCAATGCGAAGTAGAAGGCTTAGCATCAAATCCATGCAACACAAATTATTTAGCTTCTTATACTTGCGATATAAGTGATAAAGCATCAAATGCAGGCGAAACAAACGAGTTAGCTTCAAATCCAAGCGAAACACATGATTTAACTTCAAATCAATGCGAAGTAGAAGATTTACCTTCAAATCCATGCGAAACAAATGGTTTAGCTTCAAATACATGTGATATACATGATTTAGCTTCAGCTGCATGCGAAACAAACGAGTTAGCTTCAAATCCAAACGAAACACATGATTTAGCTTCAAATCAATGCGAAATAGAAGGCTTAGCATCAAATCCATGCGACACAAATTATTTAGCTTCGTATACTTGCAATATATGTGATATAGCTTCAAATGCAGGTGAAACAAACGAGTGATCTTCAAATCGGAGCGTAACACTTGATTTAACTTCAAATCAATGGGAAGTAGAAGATTTACCTTCAAATCCATCCGAAACAAATGGTTTAGCTTCAAATACTTTTGATATACATGATTTAGCTTCAGCTTCATGCGAAACAGACGAGTTAGCTTCAAATCCAAGCGAAACACATGATTTAGCTTCAAATCAATGCGAAGTAGAAGGCTTAGCATCAAATCCATGCAACACAAATTATTTAGCTTCTTATGCTTGCGATATAAGTGATAAAGCTTCAAATGCAGGCGAAACAAACGAGTGAGCTTTAAATCCAAGCGCAACACATGATTTAACTTCAAATGAATGCGAAGTAGAAGATTTACCTTCAAATCCATGCGAAACAATTGGTTTAGCTTCAAATACTTGTGATATACATGATTTAGCTTCAGCTGCATGCGAAACATACGAGTTAGCTTCAAATCCAAGCGAAACACATGATTTAGCTTCAAATCAATGCGAAATAGAAGGCTTAGCATCAAATCCATGCGACACAAATTATTTAGCTTCGTATACTTGCGATATAAGTGATATAGCTTCAAATGCAGGTGACACAAACGAGTGATCTTCAAATCCAAGCGTAACACATGATTTAACTTCAAATCAATGGGAAGTAGAAGATTTACCTTCAAATCCATGCGAAACAAATGGTTTAGCTTCAAATACTTGTGATATACATGATTTAGTTTCAGCTGCATGCGAAACAAACGAGTTAGCATCAAATCCAAGCGAAACACATGATTTAGCTTCAAATCAATGCGAAGTAGAAGGCTTAGCATCAAATCCATGCAACACAAATTATTTAGCTTCTTATACTTGCAATATAAGTGATAAAGCATCAAATGCAGGCGAAACAAACGAGTTAGCTTCAAATCCAAGCGAAACACATGATTTAACTTCAAATCAATGCGAAGTAGAAGATTTACCTTCAAATCCATGCGAAACAAATGGTTTAGCTTCAAATACATGTGATATACATGATTTAGCTTCAGCTGCATGCGAAACAAACGAGTTAGCTTCAAATCCAAGCGAAACACATGATTTAGCTTCAAATCAATGCGAAGTAGAAGGCTTACCATCAAATCCATGCAACACAAATTATTTAGCTTCTTATACTTGCGATATAAGTGATATAGCTTCAAATGCAGGCGAAACACACGAGTGATCTTCAAATCCAAGCGTAACACATGATTTAGCTTCAAATCAATGCGAAGTAGAAGATTTACCTTCAAATCCATGCGAAACAAATGGTTTAGCTTCAAATACTTGTGATATACATGATTTAGCTTCAGCTGCATGCGAAACAAACGAGTTAACTTCAAATCCAAGCGAAACACATGATTTAGCTTCAAATCAATGCGAAGTAGAAGGCTTAGCATCAAATCCATGCAACACAAATTATTTAGCTTCTTATACTTGCGATATAAGTGATATAGCTTCAAATGCAGGCGAAACAAACGAGTGAGCTTTAAATCCAAGCGAAACACATGATTTAGCTTCAAATCAATGCGAAGTAGAAGGCTTAGCATCAAATCCATGCAACACAAATTATTTAGCTTCTTATGCTTGCGATATAAGTGATAAAGCTTCAAATGCAGGCGAAACAAACGAGTGAGCTTTAAATCCAAGCGCAACACATGATTTAACTTCAAATGAATGCGAAGTAGAAGATTTACCTTCAAATCCATGCGAAACAATTGGTTTAGCTTCAAATACTTGTGATATACATGATTTAGCTTCAGCTGCATGCGAAACATACGAGTTAGCTTCAAATCCAAGCGAAACACATGATTTAGCTTCAAATCAATGCGAAATAGAAGGCTTAGCATCAAATCCATGCGACACAAATTATTTAGCTTCGTATACTTGCGATATAAGTGATAAAGCTTCAAATGCAGGCGAAACAAACGAGTGAGCTTTAAATCCAAGCGAAACACATGATTTAGCTTCAAATCAATGCGAAGTAGAAGGCTTAGCATCAAATCCATGCAACACAAATTATTTAGCTTCTTATACTTGCGATATAAGTGATAAAGCATCAAATGCAGGCGAAACAAACGAGTTAGCTTCAAATCCAAGCGAAACACATGATTTAACTTCAAATCAATGCGAAGTAGAAGATTTACCTTCAAATCCATGCGAAACAAATGGTTTAGCTTCAAATACATGTGATATACATGATTTAGCTTCAGCTGCATGCGAAACAAACGAGTTAGCTTCAAATCCAAACGAAACACATGATTTAGCTTCAAATCAATGCGAAATAGAAGGCTTAGCATCAAATCCATGCGACACAAATTATTTAGCTTCGTATACTTGCAATATAAGTGATATAGCTTCAAATGCAGGTGAAACAAACGAGTGATCTTCAAATCGGAGCGTAACACTTGATTTAACTTCAAATCAATGGGAAGTAGAAGATTTACCTTCAAATCCATCCGAAACAAATGGTTTAGCTTCAAATACTTTTGATATACATGATTTAGCTTCAGCTTCATGCGAAACAAACGAGTTAGCTTCAAATCCAAGCGAAACACATGATTTAGCTTCAAATCAATGCGAAGTAGAAGGCTTAGCATCAAATCCATGCAACACAAATTATTTAGCTTCTTATACTTGCGATATAAGTGATAAAGCTTCAAATGCAGGCGAAACAAACGAGTGAGCTTTAAATCCAAGCGCAACACTTGATTTAACTTCAAATCAATGGGAAGTAGAAGATTTACCTTCAAATCCATCCGAAACAAATGGTTTAGCTTCAAATACTTTTGATATACATGATTTAGCTTCAGCTTCATGCGAAACAAACGAGTTAGCTTCAAATCCAAGCGAAACACATGATTTAGCTTCAAATCAATGCGAAGTAGAAGGCTTAGCATCAAATCCATGCAACACAAATTATTTAGCTTCTTATACTTGCGATATAAGTGATAAAGCTTCAAATGCAGGCGAAACAAACGAGTGAGCTTTAAATCCAAGCGCAACACATGATTTAACTTCAAATGAATGCGAAGTAGAAGATTTACCTTCAAATCCATGCGAAACAATTGGTTTAGCTTCAAATACTTGTGATATACATGATTTAGCTTCAGCTGCATGCGAAACATACGAGTTAGCTTCAAATCCAAGCGAAACACATGATTTAGCTTCAAATCAATGCGAAATAGAAGGCTTAGCATCAAATCCATGCGACACAAATTATTTAGCTTCGTATACTTGCGATATAAGTGATATAGCTTCAAATGCAGGTGACACAAACGAGTGATCTTCAAATCCAAGCGTAACACATGATTTAACTTCAAATCAATGGGAAGTAGAAGATTTACCTTCAAATCCATGCGAAACAAATGGTTTAGCTGCAAATACTTGTGATATACATGATTTAGCTTCAGCTGCATGCGAAGCAAACGAGTTAGCTTCAAATCCAAGCGAAACGCATGATTTAGCTTCAAATCAATGCGAAATAGAAGGCTTAGCATCGAATCCATGCGACACAAATTATTTAGCTACGTATACTTGCGATATAAGTGATATAGCTTCAAATGCAGGTGAAACAAACGAGTGATCTTCAAATCCAAGCGTAACACATGATTTAAATTCAAATCAATGCGAAGTAGAAGATTTACCTTCAAATCCATGCGAAACAAATGGTTTAGCTTCAAATACTTGTGATATACATGATTTAGCTTCAGCTGCATGCGAAACAAACGAGTTAGCTTTAAATCCAAGCGAAACACATGATTTAGCTTCAAATCAATGCGAAATAGAAGGCTTAGCATCAAATCCATGCGACACAAATTATTTAGCTTCGTATACTTGCAATATAAGTGATATAGCTTCAAATGCAGGTGAAACTAACCAGTGATCTTCACATCCAAACGTAACACTTGATTTAACTTCAAATCAATGGGAAGTAGAAGATTTACCTTTAAATCCATGCGAAACAAATGGTTTAGCTTCAAATACTTGTGATATACATGATTTAGTTTCAGCTGCATGCGAAACAAACGAGTTAGCTTCAAATCCAAGCGAAACACATGATTTAGCTTCAAATCAATGCGAAATAGAAGGCTTAGCATCAAATCCATGCGACACAAATTATTTAGCTTCGTATACTTGCGATATAAGTGATATAGCTTCAAATGCAGGTGATACAAACGAGTGATCTTCAAATCCAAGCGTAACACATGATTTAACTTCAAATCAGTGGGAAGTAGAAGATTTACCTTCAAATCCATGCGAAACAAATGGTTTAGCTTCAAATACTTGTGATACACATGATTTAGCTTGAGCTGCATGCGAAACAAACGAGTTAGCTTCAAATCCGAGCGAAACACATGATTTAGTTTCAAATCAATGCGAAGTAGAAGGCTTAGCATCAAATCCATGCAACACAAATTATTTAGCTTCTTATACTTGCGATATAAATGATAAAGCTTCAAATGCAGGCGAAACAAACGAGTAAGCTTTAGATCCAAGCGTAACACATGATTTAACTTCAAATCAATGCGAAGTAGAAGATTTACCTTCAAATCCATGCGAAACAATTGGTTTAGCTTCAAATACTTGTGATATACATGATTTAGATTCAGCTGCATGCGAAACAAACGAGTTAACTTCAAATCCAAGCGAAACACATGATTTAGCTTCAAATCAATGCGAAATAGAAGGCTTAGCATCAAATCCATGCGACACAAATTATTTAGCGTCGTATACTTGCGATATAAGTGATATAGCTTCAAATGCAGGTGACACAAACGAGTGATCTTCAAATCCAAGCGAAACACATGATTTAGCTTCAAATCAATGCGAAGTAGAAGGCTTAGCATCAAATCCATGCAACACAAATTATTTAGCTTCTTATACTTGCGATATAAGTGATATAGCTTCAAATGCAGGCGAAACACACGAGTGATCTTCAAATCCAAGCGTAACACATGATTTAACTTCAAATCAATGCGAAGTAGAAGATTTACCTTCAAATCCATGCGAAACAATTGGTTTAGCTTCAAATACTTGTGATATACATGATTTAGATTCAGCTGCATGCGAAACAAACGAGTTAGCTTCAAATCCAAGCGAAACACATGATTTAGCTTCAAATCAATGCGAAATAGAAGGCTTAGCATCAAATCCATGCGACACAAATTATTTAGCTACGTATACTTGCGATATAAGTGATATAGCTTCAAATGCAGGTGAAACAAACGAGTGATCTTCAAATCCAAGCGTAACACATGATTTAAATTCAAATCAATGCGAAGTAGAAGATTTACCTTCAAATCCATGCGAAACAAATGGTTTAGCTTCAAATACTTGTGATATACATGATTTAGCTTCAGCTGCATGCGAAACAAACGAGTTAGCTTTAAATCCAAGCGAAACACATGATTTAGCTTCAAATCAATGCGAAATAGAAGGCTTAGCATCAAATCCATGCGACACAAATTATTTAGCTTCGTATACTTGCAATATAAGTGATATAGCTTCAAATGCAGGTGAAACTAACCAGTGATCTTCACATCCAAACGTAACACTTGATTTAACTTCAAATCAATGGGAAGTAGAAGATTTACCTTTAAATCCATGGGAAACAAATGGTTTAGCTTCAAATACTTGTGATATACATGATTTAGTTTCAGCTGCATGCGAAACAAACGAGTTAGCTTCAAATCCAAGCGAAACACATGATTTAGCTTCAAATCAATGCGAAGTAGAAGGCTTAGCATCAAATCCATGCAACACAAATTATTTAGCTTCTTATACTTGCGATATAAGTGATAAAGCATCAAATGCAGGCGAAACAAACGAGTTAGCTTCAAATCCAAGCGAAACACATGATTTAACTTCAAATCAATGCGAAGTAGAAGATTTACCTTCAAATCCATGCGAAACAAATGGTTTAGCTTCAAATACATGTGATATACATGATTTAGCTTCAGCTGCATGCGAAACAAACGAGTTAGCTTCAAATCCAAACGAAACACATGATTTAGCTTCAAATCAATGCGAAATAGAAGGCTTAGCATCAAATCCATGCGACACAAATTATTTAGCTTCGTATACTTGCAATATAAGTGATATAGCTTCAAATGCAGGTGAAACAAACGAGTGATCTTCAAATCGGAGCGTAACACTTGATTTAACTTCAAATCAATGGGAAGTAGAAGATTTACCTTCAAATCCATCCGAAACAAATGGTTTAGCTTCAAATATTTTTGATATACATGATTTAGCTTCAGCTTCATGCGAAACAGACGAGTTAGCTTCAAATCCAAGCGAAACACATGATTTAGCTTCAAATCAATGCGAAGTAGAAGGCTTAGCATCAAATCCATGCAACACAAATTATTTAGCTTCTTATACTTGCGATATAAGTGATAAAGCTTCAAATGCAGGCGAAACAAACGAGTGAGCTTTAAATCCAAGCGCAACACATGATTTAACTTCAAATGAATGCGAAGTAGAAGATTTACCTTCAAATCCATGCGAAACAATTGGTTTAGCTTCAAATACTTGTGATATACATGATTTAGCTTCAGCTGCATGCGAAACATACGAGTTAGCTTCAAATCCAAGCGAAACACATGATTTAGCTTCAAATCAATGCGAAATAGAAGGATTAGCATCAAATCCATGCGACACAAATTATTTAGCTTCGTATACTTGCGATATAAGTGATATAGCTTCAAATGCAGGTGACACAAACGAGTGATCTTCAAATCCAAGCGTAACACATGATTTAACTTCAAATCAATGGGAAGTAGAAGATTTACCTTCAAATCCATGCGAAACAAATGGTTTAGCTTCAAATACTTGTGATATACATGATTTAGTTTCAGCTGCACGCGAAACAAACGAGTTAGCATCAAATCCAAGCGAAACACATGATTTAGCTTCAAATCAATGCGAAGTAGAAGGCTTAGCATCAAATCCATGCAACACAAATTATTTAGCTTCTTATACTTGCGATATAAGTGATAAAGCATCAAATGCAGGCGAAACAAACGAGTTAGCTTCAAATCCAAGCGAAACACATGATTTAACTTCAAATCAATGCGAAGTAGAAGATTTACCTTCAAATCCATGCGAAACAAATGGTTTAGCTTCAAATACATGTGATATACATGATTTAGCTTCAGCTGCATGCGAAACAAACGAGTTAGCTTCAAATCCAAGCGAAACACATGATTTAGCTTCAAATCAATGCGAAGTAGAAGGCTTACCATCAAATCCATGCAACACAAATTATTTAGCTTCTTATACTTGCGATATAAGTGATATAGCTTCAAATGCAGGCGAAACACACGAGTGATCTTCAAATCCAAGCGTAACACATGATTTAGCTTCAAATCAATGCGAAGTAGAAGATTTACCTTCAAATCCATGCGAAACAAATGGTTTAGCTTCAAATACTTGTGATATACATGATTTAGCTTCAGCTGCATGCGAAACAAACGAGTTAACTTCAAATCCAAGCGAAACACATGATTTAGCTTCAAATCAATGCGAAGTAGAAGGCTTAGCATCAAATCCATGCAACACAAATTATTTAGCTTCTTATACTTGCGATATAAGTGATATAGCTTCAAATGCAGGCGAAACAAACGAGTTAACTTCAAATCCAAGCGAAACACATGATTTAGCTTCAAATCAATGCGAAATAGAAGGCTTAGCATCAAATCCATGCGACACAAATTATTTAGCTTCTTATACTTGCGATATAAGTGATATAGCTTCAAATGCAGGCGAAACACACGAGTGATCTTCAAATCCAAGCGTAACACATGATTTAACTTCACATCAATGCGAAGTAGAAGATTTACCTTCAAATCCATGCGAAACAATTGGTTTAGCTTCAAATACTTGTGATATACATGATTTAGATTCAGCTGCATGCGAAACAAACGAGTTAGCTTCAAATCCAAGCGAAACACATGATTTAGCTTCAAATCAATGCGAAATAGAAGGCTTAGCATCAAATCCATGCGACACAAATTATTTAGCTACGTATACTTGCGATATAAGTGATATAGCTTCAAATGCAGGTGAAACAAACGAGTGATCTTCAAATCCAAGCGTAACACATGATTTAAATTCAAATCAATGCGAAGTAGAAGATTTACCTTCAAATCCATGCGAAACAAATGGTTTAGCTTCAAATACTTGTGATATACATGATTTAGCTTCAGCTGCATGCGAAACAAACGAGTTAGCTTTAAATCCAAGCGAAACACATGATTTAGCTTCAAATCAATGCGAAATAGAAGGCTTAGCATCAAATCCATGCGACACAAATTATTTAGCTTCGTATACTTGCGATATAAGTGATATAGCTTCAAATGCAGGTGACACAAACGAGTGATCTTCAAATCCAAGCGTAACACATGATTTAACTTCAAATCAATGCGAAGTAGAAGATTTACCTTCAAATCCATGCGAAACAATTGGTTTAGCTTCAAATACTTGTGATATACATGATTTAGCTTCGGCTGCATGCGAAACAAACGAGTTAGCTTCAAATCCAAGCGAAACACATGATTTTGCTTCAAATCAATGCGAAATAGAAGGCTTAGCATCAAATCCATGCGACACAAATTATTTAGCTTCGTATACTTGCGATATAAGTGATATAGCTTCAAATGCAGACGAAACAAACGAGTGATCTTCAAATCCAAGCGTAACACGTGATTTAACTTCAAATCCATGCGAAACAAATGGTTCAGCTTCAAATACTTGTGATACACATGAATTTGTTCAGCTGCATGCGAAACAAACGATTTAGCTTCACACCCAAGAGAAACACATGATTTAACTTCAAATCAATGCGAAGTAGAAGGCTTACCATCAAATCCAAGCAACACAAATTATTTAGCTTCTTATACTTGCTTTATAAGTGATATAGCTTCAAATGCAGGCGAAACACACGAGTGATCTTCAAATCCAAGCGTAACACATGATTTAACTTCAAATCAATGCGAAGTAGAAGATTTACCTTCAAATCCATGCGAAACAAATGGTTTAGCTTCAAATACTTGTGATATACATGATTTAGCTTCAGCTGCATGCGAAACAAACGAGTTAGCTACAAATCCAAGCGAAACACATGATTTAGCTTCAAATCAATGCGAAGTAGAAGTCTTAGCATCAAATCCATGCAACACAAATTATTTAGCTTCTTATACTTGCGATATAAGTGATAAAGCTTCAAATGCAGGCGAAACAAACGAGTTAGCTTCAAATCCAAGCGTAACACATGATTTAACTTCAAATCAATGCGAAGTAGAAGATTTACCTTCAAATCCATGCGAAACAAATGGTTTAGCTTCAAATACTTGTGATATACATGGTTTAGCTTCAACTGCATGCGAAACAAACGAGTTAGCTTCAAATCCAAGCGAAACACATGATTTAGCTTCAAATCAATGCGAAGTAGAAGGCTTAGCATCAAATCCATGCAACACAAATTATTTAGCTTCTTATACTTGCGATATAAGTGATAAAGCTTCAAATGCTGGCGAAACACACGAGTGATCATCAAATCCAAGCGTAACAAATGATTTAACTTCAAATCAACGGGAAGTAGAAGATTTAACTTCAAATCCAAGCGAAGCAAATGGTTTAGCTTCAAATACTTGTGATATACATGATTTAGCTTCAGCTGCATGCGAAACAAACGAGTTAGCTTCAAATCCAAGCGATACACATGATTTAGCTTCAAATCAATGCGAAGTAGAAGGCTTAGCATCAAATCCATGCAACACAAATTATTTAGCTTCATATATTTGCGATATAAGTGATATAGCTTCAAATGCAGGTTAAACAAACGAGTGATCTTCAAATCCAAGCGTAACACATGATTTAACTTCAAATCAACGGGAAGTAGAAGATTTAACTTCAAATCCAAGCGAAGCAAATGGTTTAGCTTCAAATACTTGTGATATACATGATTTAGCTTCAGCTGCATGCGAAACAAACGAGTTAGCTTCAAATCCAAACGAAACACATGATTTAGCTTCAAATCAATGCGAAATAGAAGGCTTAGCATCAAATCCATGCGACACAAATTATTTAGCTTCGTATACTTGCAATATAAGTGATATAGCTTCAAATGCAGGTGAAACAAACGAGTGATCTTCAAATCGGAGCGTAACACTTGATTTAACTTCAAATCAATGGGAAGTAGAAGATTTACCTTCAAATCCATCCGAAACAAATGGTTTAGCTTCAAATATTTTTGATATACATGATTTAGCTTCAGCTTCATGCGAAACAGACGAGTTAGCTTCAAATCCAAGCGAAACACATGATTTAGCTTCAAATCAATGCGAAGTAGAAGGCTTAGCATCAAATCCATGCAACACAAATTATTTAGCTTCTTATACTTGCGATATAAGTGATAAAGCTTCAAATGCAGGCGAAACAAACGAGTGAGCTTTAAATCCAAGCGCAACACATGATTTAACTTCAAATGAATGCGAAGTAGAAGATTTACCTTCAAATCCATGCGAAACAATTGGTTTAGCTTCAAATACTTGTGATATACATGATTTAGCTTCAGCTGCATGCGAAACATACGAGTTAGCTTCAAATCCAAGCGAAACACATGATTTAGCTTCAAATCAATGCGAAATAGAAGGCTTAGCATCAAATCCATGCGACACAAATTATTTAGCTTCGTATACTTGCGATATAAGTGATATAGCTTCAAATGCAGGTGACACAAACGAGTGATCTTCAAATCCAAGCGTAACACATGATTTAACTTCAAATCAATGGGAAGTAGAAGATTTACCTTCAAATCCATGCGAAACAAATGGTTTAGCTTCAAATACTTGTGATATACATGATTTAGTTTCAGCTGCACGCGAAACAAACGAGTTAGCATCAAATCCAAGCGAAACACATGATTTAGCTTCAAATCAATGCGAAGTAGAAGGCTTAGCATCAAATCCATGCAACACAAATTATTTAGCTTCTTATACTTGCGATATAAGTGATAAAGCATCAAATGCAGGCGAAACAAACGAGTTAGCTTCAAATCCAAGCGAAACACATGATTTAACTTCAAATCAATGCGAAGTAGAAGATTTACCTTCAAATCCATGCGAAACAAATGGTTTAGCTTCAAATACATGTGATATACATGATTTAGCTTCAGCTGCATGCGAAACAAACGAGTTAGCTTCAAATCCAAGCGAAACACATGATTTAGCTTCAAATCAATGCGAAGTAGAAGGCTTACCATCAAATCCATGCAACACAAATTATTTAGCTTCTTATACTTGCGATATAAGTGATATAGCTTCAAATGCAGGCGAAACACACGAGTGATCTTCAAATCCAAGCGTAACACATGATTTAGCTTCAAATCAATGCGAAGTAGAAGATTTACCTTCAAATCCATGCGAAACAAACGGTTTAGCTTCAAATACTTGTGATATACATGATTTAGCTTCAGCTGCATGCGAAACAAACGAGTTAACTTCAAATCCAAGCGAAACACATGATTTAGCTTCAAATCAATGCGAAGTAGAAGGCTTAGCATCAAATCCATGCAACACAAATTATTTAGCTTCTTATACTTGCGATATAAGTGATATAGCTTCAAATGCAGGCGAAACAAACGAGTTAACTTCAAATCCAAGCGAAACACATGATTTAGCTTCAAATCAATGCGAAATAGAAGGCTTAGCATCAAATCCATGCGACACAAATTATTTAGCTTCTTATACTTGCGATATAAGTGATATAGCTTCAAATGCAGGCGAAACACACGAGTGATCTTCAAATCCAAGCGTAACACATGATTTAACTTCACATCAATGCGAAGTAGAAGATTTACCTTCAAATCCATGCGAAACAATTGGTTTAGCTTCAAATACTTGTGATATACATGATTTAGATTCAGCTGCATGCGAAACAAACGAGTTAGCTTCAAATCCAAGCGAAACACATGATTTAGCTTCAAATCAATGCGAAATAGAAGGCTTAGCATCAAATCCATGCGACACAAATTATTTAGCTACGTATACTTGCGATATAAGTGATATAGCTTCAAATGCAGGTGAAACAAACGAGTGATCTTCAAATCCAAGCGTAACACATGATTTAAATTCAAATCAATGCGAAGTAGAAGATTTACCTTCAAATCCATGCGAAACAAATGGTTTAGCTTCAAATACTTGTGATATACATGATTTAGCTTCAGCTGCATGCGAAACAAACGAGTTAGCTTTAAATCCAAGCGAAACACATGATTTAGCTTCAAATCAATGCGAAATAGAAGGCTTAGCATCAAATCCATGCGACACAAATTATTTAGCTTCGTATACTTGCGATATAAGTGATATAGCTTCAAATGCAGGTGACACAAACGAGTGATCTTCAAATCCAAGCGTAACACATGATTTAACTTCAAATCAATGCGAAGTAGAAGATTTACCTTCAAATCCATGCGAAACAATTGGTTTAGCTTCAAATACTTGTGATATACATGATTTAGCTTCGGCTGCATGCGAAACAAACGAGTTAGCTTCAAATCCAAGCGAAACACATGATTTTGCTTCAAATCAATGCGAAATAGAAGGCTTAGCATCAAATCCATGCGACACAAATTATTTAGCTTCGTATACTTGCGATATAAGTGATATAGCTTCAAATGCAGACGAAACAAACGAGTGATCTTCAAATCCAAGCGTAACACGTGATTTAACTTCAAATCCATGCGAAACAAATGGTTCAGCTTCAAATACTTGTGATACACATGAATTTGTTCAGCTGCATGCGAAACAAACGATTTAGCTTCACACCCAAGGGAAACACATGATTTAACTTCAAATCAATGCGAAGTAGAAGGCTTACCATCAAATCCAAGCAACACAAATTATTTAGCTTCTTATACTTGCTTTATAAGTGATATAGCTTCAAATGCAGGCGAAACACACGAGTGATCTTCAAATCCAAGCGTAACACATGATTTAACTTCAAATCAATGCGAAGTAGAAGATTTACCTTCAAATCCATGCGAAACAAATGGTTTAGCTTCAAATACTTGTGATATACATGATTTAGCTTCAGCTGCATGCGAAACAAACGAGTTAGCTACAAATCCAAGCGAAACACATGATTTAGCTTCAAATCAATGCGAAGTAGAAGTCTTAGCATCAAATCCATGCAACACAAATTATTTAGCTTCTTATACTTGCGATATAAGTGATAAAGCTTCAAATGCAGGCGAAACAAACGAGTTAGCTTCAAATCCAAGCGTAACACATGATTTAACTTCAAATCAATGCGAAGTAGAAGATTTACCTTCAAATCCATGCGAAACAAATGGTTTAGCTTCAAATACTTGTGATATACATGGTTTAGCTTCAACTGCATGCGAAACAAACGAGTTAGCTTCAAATCCAAGCGAAACACATGATTTAGCTTCAAATCAATGCGAAGTAGAAGGCTTAGCATCAAATCCATGCAACACAAATTATTTAGCTTCTTATACTTGCGATATAAGTGATAAAGCTTCAAATGCTGGCGAAACACACGAGTGATCATCAAATCCAAGCGTAACAAATGATTTAACTTCAAATCAACGGGAAGTAGAAGATTTAACTTCAAATCCAAGCGAAGCAAATGGTTTAGCTTCAAATACTTGTGATATACATGATTTAGCTTCAGCTGCATGCGAAACAAACGAGTTAGCTTCAAATCCAAGCGATACACATGATTTAGCTTCAAATCAATGCGAAGTAGAAGGCTTAGCATCAAATCCATGCAACACAAATTATTTAGCTTCATATATTTGCGATATAAGTGATATAGCTTCAAATGCAGGTTAAACAAACGAGTGATCTTCAAATCCAAGCGTAACACATGATTTAACTTCAAATCAACGGGAAGTAGAAGATTTAACTTCAAATCCAAGCGAAGCAAATGGTTTAGCTTCAAATACTTGTGATATACATGATTTAGCTTCAGCTGCATGCGAAACAAACGAGTTAGCTTCAAATCCAAGCGATACACATGATTTAGCTTCAAATCAATGCGAAGTAGAAGGCTTAGCATCAAATCCATGCAACACAAATTATTTAGCTTCATATATTTGCGATATAAGTGATATAGCTTCAAATGCAGGTTAAACAAACGAGTGATCTTCAAATCCAAGCGTAACACTTGATTTAACTTCAAATCAATGGGAAGTAGAAGATTTACCTTCAAATCCATGCGAAACAAATGGTTTAGCTTCAAATACTTGTGATATACATGATTTAGCTTCAACTGCAAAGGAAACAAACGAGTTAGCTTCAAATCCAAGCGAAACACTTGATTTAGCTTCAAATCCAAGCGAAACACATGATTTAGCTTCAAATCAATGCGAAATAGAAGGCTTAGCATCAAATCCATGCGACACAAATTATTTAGCTTCTTATACTTGCGATATAAGTGATAAAGCATCAAATGCAGGCGAAACAAACGAGTGAGCTTTAAATCCAAGCGTAACACATGATTTAACTTCAAATCAAAGCGAAGTAGAAGATTTACATTCAAATCCATGCGAAACAAATGGTTTAGCTTCAAATACTTGTGATATACATGATTTAGCTTCAACTGCATGCGAAACAAACGAGTTAGCTTCAAATCCAAGCGAAACACATGATTTAGCTTCAAATCAAAGCGAAATAGAGGGCTTAGCATCAAATCCATGCGACACAAATTATTTAGCTTCGTATACTTGCAATATAAGTGATAAAGCATCAAATGCAGGCGAAACAAACGAGTGAGCTTTAAATCCAAGCGTAACACATGATTTAACTTCAAATCAAAGCGAAGTAGAAGATTTACCTTCAAGTCCATGCGAAACAAATGGTTTAGCTTCAAATACTTGTGATATACATGATTTAGCTTCAAATGCATGCGAAACAAACGAATGAGCTTTAAATCCAAGCGTAACACATGATTTAACTACAAATCAACGCGAAGTAGAAGATTTACCTTCAAATCCATGCGAAACAAATGGTTTAGCTTCAGATACTTGTGATATACATGATTTAGCTTCAACTGCATGCGAAACAAACGAGTTAGCATCAGATCCAAGCGAAACTCATGATTTAACTTCAAATCAATGCGAAGTAGAAGGCTTACCATCAAATCCATGCAACACAAATTATTTAGCTTCTTATACTTGCGATATAAGTGATATAGCTTCAAATGCAGGCGAAACACACGAGTGATCTTCAAATCCAAGCGTAACACATGATTTAACTTCAAATCAATGCGAAGTAGAAGATTTACCTTCAAATCCATGCGAAACAAATGGTTTAGCTTCAAATACTTGTGATATACATGATTTAGCTTCAGCTGCATGCGAAACAAACGATTTACTTCAAATCCAAGCGAAACACATGATTTAGCTTCAAATCAATGCGAAGTAGAAGGCTTAGCATCAAATCCATGCAACACAAATTATTTAGCTTCGTATACTTGCGATATAAGTGATATAGCTTCAAATGCAGACGAAACGAACGAGTGATCTTCAAATCCAAGCGTAACACGTGATTTAACTTCAAATCCATGCGAAACAAATGGTTCAGCTTCAAATACTTGTGATACACGTGAATTTGCTTCAGCTGCATGTGAAACAAACGATTTAGCTTCACACCCAAGGGAAACACATGATTTAACTTCAAATCAATGCGAAGTAGAAGGCTTACCATCAAATCCAAGCAACACAAATTATTTAGCTTCTTATCCTTGCGATATAAGTGATATAGCTTCAAATGCAGGCGAAACAAACGAGTGAGCTTTAAATCCAAGCGTAACACATGATTTAACTTCAAATCAAAGCGAAGTAGAAGATTTACCTTCAAATCCATGCGAAACAAATGGTTTAGCTTCAAATACTTGTGATATACATGATTTAGCTTCAACTGCATGCGAAACAAACGAGTTAGCTTCAAATCCAAGCAAAACACATGATTTAGCTTCAAATCAAAGCGAAATAGAGGGCTTAGCATCAAATCCATGCAACACAAATTATTTAGCTTGGTATACTTGCGATATAAGTGATATAGCTTCAAATGCAGACGAAACAAACGAGTGATCTTCAAATCCAAGCCTAACACGTGATTTAACTTCAAATCCATGCGAAACAAATGGTTCAGCTTCAAATACTTGTGATACACATGAATTTGTTCAGCTGCATGCGAAACAAACGATTTAGCTTCACACCCAAGGGAAACACATGATTTAACTTCAAATCAATGCGAAGTAGAAGGCTTACCATCAAATCCAAGCAACACAAATTATTTAGCTTCTTATACTTGCTTTATAAGTGATATAGCTTCAAATGCAGGCGAAACACACGAGTGATCTTCAAATCCAAGCGTAACACATGATTTAACTTCAAATCAATGCGAAGTAGAAAATTTACCTTCAAATCCATGCGAAACAAATGGTTTAGCTTCAAATACTTGTGATATACATGATTTAGCTTCAGCTGCATGCGAAACAAACGAGTTAGCTTCAAATCCAAGCGAAACACATGATTTAGCTTCAAATCAATGCGAAGTAGAAGTCTTAGCATCAAATCCATGCAACACAAATTATTTAGCTTCTTATACTTGCGATATAAGTGATAAAGCTTCAAATGCAGGCGAAACAAACGAGTTAGCTTGAAATCCAAGCGTAACACATGATTTAACTTCAAATCAACGGGAAGTAGAAGATTTAACTTCAAATCCAAGCGAAGCAAATGGTTTAGCTTCAAATACTTGTGATATACATGATTTAGCTTCAGCTGCATGCGAAACAAACGAGTTAGCTTCAAATCCAAGCGATACACATGATTTAGCTTCAAATCAATGCGAAGTAGAAGGCTTATCATCAAATCCAAGCAACACAAATTATTTAGCTTCTTATACTTGCGATATAAGTGATATAGCTTCAAATGCAGGTTAAACAAACGAGTGATCTTCAAATCCAAGCGTAATACTTGATTTAACTTCAAATCAATGGGAAGTAGAAGATTTACCTTCAAATCCATGCGAAACAAATGGTTTAGCTTCAGATACTTGTGATATACATGATTTAGCTTCAACTGCAAAGGAAACAAACGAGTTAGCTTCAAATCCAAGCGAAACATTTGATTTAGCTTCAAATCCAAGCGAAACACATGATTTAGCTTCAAATCAATGCGAAATAGAAGGCTTAGCATCAAATCCATGCGACACAAATTATTTAGCTTCTTATACTTGCGATATAAGTGATAAAGCATCAAATGCAGGCGAAACAAACGAGTGAGCTTTAAATCCAAGCGTAACACATGATTTAACTTCAAATCAAAGCGAAGTAGAAGATTTACATTCAAATCCATGCGAAACAAATGGTTTAGCTTCAAATACTTGTGATATACATGATTTAGCTTCAACTGCATGCGAAACAAACGAGTTAGCTTCAAATCCAAGCGAAACACATGATTTTGCTTCAAATCAATGCGAAATAGAAGGCTTAGCATCAAATCCATGCGACACAAATTATTTAGCTTCGTATACTTGCAATATAAGTGATAAAGCATCAAATGCAGGCGAAACAAACGAGTGAGCTTTAAATCCAAGCGTAACACATGATTTAACTTCAAATCAAAGCGAAGTAGAAGATTTACCTTCAAATCCATGCGAAACAAATGGTTTTGCTTCAAATACTTGTGATATACATGATTTAGCTTCAACTGCATGCGAAACAAACGAATGAGCTTTAAATCCAAGCGTAACACATGATTTAACTTCAAATCAACGCGAAGTAGAAGATTTACCTTCAAATCCATGCGAAACAAATGGTTTAGCTTCAGATACTTGTGATATACATGATTTAGCTTCAACTGCATGCGAAACAAACGAGTTAGCATCAGATCCAAGCGAAACACATGATTTAACTTCAAATCAATGCGAAGTAGAAGGCTTACCATCAAATCCATGCAACACAAATTATTTAGCTTCTTATACTTGCGATATAAGTGATATAGCGTCAAATGCAGGCGAAACACACGAGTGATCTTCAAATCCAAGCGTAACACATGATTTAACTTCAAATCAATGCGAAGTAGAAGATTTACCTTCAAATCCATGCGAAACAAATGGTTTAGCTTCAAATACTTGTGATATACATGATTTAGCTTCAGCTGCATGCGAAACAAACGATTTAACTTCAAATCCAAGCGAAACACATGATTTAGCTTCAAATCAATGCGAAGTAGAAGGCTTAGCATCAAATCCATGCAACACAAATTATTTAGCTTCGTATACTTGCGATATAAGTGATATAGCTTCAAATGCAGACGAAACAAACGAGTGATCTTCAAATCCAAGCGTAACACGTGATTTAACTTCAAATCCATGCGAAACAAATGGTTCAGCTTCAAATACTTGTGATACACGTGAATTTGCTTCAGCTGCATGTGAAACAAACGATTTAGCTTCACACCCAAGAGAAACACATGATTTAACTTCAAATCAATGCGAAGTAGAAGGCTTACCATCAAATCCAAGCAACACAAATTATTTAGCTTCTTATCCTTGCGATATAAGTGATATAGCTTCAAATGCAGGCGAAACAAACGAGTGAGCTTTAAATCCAAGCGTAACACATGATTTAACTTCAAATCAAAGCGAAGTAGAAGATTTACCTTCAAATCCATGCGAAACAAATGGTTTAGCTTCAAATACTTGTGATATACATGATTTAGCTTCAACTGCATGCGAAACAAACGAGTTAGCTTCAAATCCAAGCAAAACACATGATTTAGCTTCAAATCAAAGCGAAATAGAGGGCTTAGCATCAAATACATGCAACACAAATTATTTAGCTTGGTATACTTGCGATATAAGTGATATAGCTTCAAATGCAGACGAAACAAACGAGTGATCTTCAAATCCAAGCCTAACACGTGATTTAACTTCAAATCCATGCGAAACAAATGGTTCAGCTTCAAATACTTGTGATACACATGAATTTGTTCAGCTGCATGCGAAACAAACGATTTAGCTTCACACCCAAGGGAAACACATGATTTAACTTCAAATCAATGCGAAGTAGAAGGCTTACCATCAAATCCAAGCAACACAAATTATTTAGCTTCTTATACTTGCTTTATAAGTGATATAGCTTCAAATGCAGGCGAAACACACGAGTGATCTTCAAATCCAAGCGTAACACATGATTTAACTTCAAATCAATGCGAAGTAGAAAATTTACCTTCAAATCCATGCGAAACAAATGGTTTAGCTTCAAATACTTGTGATATACATGATTTAGCTTCAGCTGCATGCGAAACAAACGAGTTAGCTTCAAATCCAAGCGAAACACATGATTTAGCTTAAAATCAATGCGAAGTAGAAGTCTTAGCATCAAATCCATGCAACACAAATTATTTAGCTTCTTATACTTGCGATATAAGTGATAAAGCTTCAAATGCAGGCGAAACAAACGAGTTAGCTTCAAATCCAAGCGTAACACATGATTTAGCTTCAAATCAATGCGAAGTAGAAGGCTTAGCATCAAATCCATGCAGCACAAATTATTTAGCTTCTTATACTTGCGATATAAGTGATAAAGCTTCAAATGCTGGCGTAACAAACGAGTGATCTTCAAATCCAAGCGTAATACGTGATTTAAATTCAAATCCATGCGAAACAAATGGTTCAGCTTCAAATACTTGTGATACACATGAATTTGCTTCAGCTGCATGCGAAACAAACGATTTAGCTTCACACCCAAGGGAAACACATGATTTAACTTCAAATCAATGCGAAGTAGAAGGCTTATCATCAAATCCAAGCAACACAAATTATTTAGCTTCTTATACTTGCGATATAAGTGATATAGCTTCAAATGCAGGCGAAACAAACGAATGAGCTTTAAATCCAAGCGTAACACATGATTTAACTTCAAATCAATGCGAAGTAGAAGATTTACCTTCAAATCCATGCGAAACAAATGGTTTAGCTTCAGATACTTGTGATATACATGATTTAGCTTCAACTGCAAAGGAAACAAACGAGTTAGCTTCAAATCCAAGCGAAACACTTGATTTAGCTTCAAATCCAAGCGAAACACATGATTTAGCTTCAAATCAATGCGAAATAGAAGGCTTAGCATCAAATCCATGCGACACAAATTATTTAGCTTCTTATACTTGCGATATAAGTGATAAAGCATCAAATGCAGGCGAAACAAACGAGTGAGCTTTAAATCCAAGCGTAACACATGATTTAACTTCAAATCAAAGCGATGTAGAAGATTTACATTCAAATCCATGCGAAACAAATGGTTTAGCTTCAAATACTTGTGATATACATGATTTAGCTTCAACTGCATGCGAAACAAACGAGTTAGCTTCAAATCCAAGCGAAACACATGATTTTGCTTCAAATCAATGCGAAATAGAAGGCTTAGCATCAAATCCATGCGACACAAATTATTTAGCTTCGTATACTTGCAATATAAGTGATAAAGCATCAAATGCAGGCGAAACAAACGAGTGAGCTTTAAATCCAAGCGTAACACATGATTTAACTTCAAATCAAAGCGAAGTAGAAGATTTACCTTCAAATCCATGCGAAACAAATGGTTTTGCTTCAAATACTTGTGATATACATGATTTAGCTTCAACTGCATGCGAAACAAACGAATGAGCTTTAAATCCAAGCGTAACACATGATTTAACTTCAAATCAACGCGAAGTAGAAGATTTACCTTCAAATCCATGCGAAACAAATGGTTTAGCTTCAGATACTTGTGATATACATGATTTAGCTTCAACTGCATGCGAAACAAACGAGTTAGCATCAGATCCAAGCGAAACACATGATTTAACTTCAAATCAATGCGAAGTAGAAGGCTTACCATCAAATCCATGCAACACAAATTATTTAGCTTCTTATACTTGCGATATAAGTGATATAGCGTCAAATGCAGGCGAAACACACGAGTGATCTTCAAATCCAAGCGTAACACATGATTTAACTTCAAATCAATGCGAAGTAAAAGATTTACCTTCAAATCCATGCGAAACAAATGGTTTAGCTTCAAATACTTGTGATATACATGATTTAGCTTCAGCTGCATGCGAAACAAACGATTTAACTTCAAATCCAAGCGAAACACATGATTTAGCTTCAAATCAATGCGAAGTAGAAGGCTTAGCATCAAATCCATGCAACACAAATTATTTAGCTTCGTATACTTGCGATATAAGTGATATAGCTTCAAATGCAGACGAAACAAACGAGTGATCTTCAAATCCAAGCGTAACACGTGATTTAACTTCAAATCCATGCGAAACAAATGGTTCAGCTTCAAATACTTGTGATACACATGAATTTGTTCAGCTGCATGCGAAACAAACGATTTAGCTTCACACCCAAGGGAAACACATGATTTAACTTCAAATCAATGCGAAGTAGAAGGCTTACCATCAAATCCAAGCAACACAAATTATTTAGCTTCTTATACTTGCTTTATAAGTGATATAGCTTCAAATGCAGGCGAAACACACGAGTGATCTTCAAATCCAAGCGTAACACATGATTTAACTTCAAATCAATACGAAGTAGAAGATTTACCTTCAAATCCATGCGAAACAAATGGTTTAGCTTCAAATACTTGTGATATACATGATTTAGCTTCAGCTGCATGCGAAACAAACGAGTTAGCTTCAAATCCAAGCGAAACACATGATTTAGCTTCAAATCAATGCGAAGTAGAAGTCTTAGCATCAAATCCATGCAACACAAATTATTTAGCTTCTTATACTTGCGATATAAGTGATAAAGCTTCAAATGCAGGCGAAACAAACGAGTTAGCTTCAAATCCAAGCGTAACACATGATTTAACTTCAAATCAACGGGAAGTAGAAGATTTAACTTCAAATCCAAGCGAAGCAAATGGTTTAGCTTCAAATACTTGTGATATACATGATTTAGCTTCAGCTGCATGCGAAACAAACGAGTTAGCTTCAAATCCAAGCGAAACACATGATTTAGCTTCAAATCAATGCGAAGTAGAGGGCTTAGCATCAAATCCATGCAGCACAAATTATTTAGCTCCTTATACTTGCGATATAAGTGATAAAGCTTCAAATGCTGGCGTAACAAACGAGTGATCTTCAAATACAAGCGTAATACGTGATTTAAATTCAAATCCATGCGAAACAAATGGTTCAGCTTCAAATACTTGTGATACACATGAATTTGCTTCAGCTGCATGCGAAACAAACGATTTAGCTTCACACCCAAGGGAAACACATGATTTAACTTCAAATCAATGCGAAGTAGAAGGCTTATCATCAAATCCAAACAACACAAATTATTTAGCTTCTTATACTTGCGATATAAGTGATATAGCTTCAAATGCAGGCGAAACAAACGAATGAGCTTTAAATCCAAGCGTAACACATGATTTAACTTCAAATCAAAGCGAAGTAGAAGATTTACCTTCAAATCCATGCGAAACAAATGGTTTAGCTTCAAATACTTGTGATATACATGATTTAGCTTCAACTGCATGCGAAACAAACGAATGAGCTTTAAATCCAAGCGTAACACATGATTTAACTTCAAATCAACGCGAAGTAGAAGATTTACATTCAAAACCATGCGAAACAAATGGTTTAGCTTCAAATACTTGTGATATACATGATTTAGCTTCAACTGCATGCGAAACAAACGAGTTAGCTTCAAATCCAAGCGAAACACATGATTTTGCTTCAAATCAATGCGAAATAGAAGGCTTAGCATCAAATCCATGCGACACAAATTATTTAGCTTGGTATACTTGCGATATAAGTGATATAGCTTCAAATGCAGACGAAACAAACGAGTGATCTTCAAATCCAAACGTAACACTTGATTTAACTTCAAATCAATGGGAAGTAGAAGATTTACCTTCAAATCCATGCGAAACAAATGGTTTAGCTTCAAATACTTGTGATATACATGATTTAGATTCAGCTGCATGCGAAACAAACGAGTTAGCTTCAAATCCAAGCGAAACACATGATTTAGCTTCAAATCAATGCGAAGTAGAAGGCTTAGCATCAAATCCATGCAGCACAAATTATTTAGCTTCTTACACTTGCGATATAAGTGATAAAGCTTCAAATGCTGGCGTAACAAACGAGTGATCTTCAAATCCAAGCGTAAGACGTGATTTAAATTTAAATCCATGCGAAACAAATGGTTCAGCTTCAAATACTTGTGATACACATGAATTTGCTTCAGCTGCATGCGAAACAAACGATTAAGCTTCACACCCAAGGGAAACACATGATTTAACTTCAAATCAATGCGAAGTAGAAGGCTTATCATCAAATCCAAGCAACACAAATTATTTAGCTTCTTATACTTGCGATATAAGTGACATAGCTTCAAATGCAGGCGAAACAAACGAATGAGCTTTAAATCCAAGCGTAACACATGATTTAACTTCAAATCAATGCGAAGTAGAAGATTTACCTTCAAATCCATGCGAAACAAATGGTTTACCTTCAGATACTTGTGATAT
Source organism: Megalopta genalis (assembly GCF_051020955.1). Taxonomy (NCBI): domain Eukaryota; kingdom Metazoa; phylum Arthropoda; class Insecta; order Hymenoptera; family Halictidae; genus Megalopta; species Megalopta genalis. The sequence continues at coordinate 147,371 of NW_027476657.1, forward strand.
ACATGATTTAGCTTCAACTGCATACGAAACAAACGTGTTAGCTTCAAATCCAAGCGAAACACTTGATTTAGCTTCAAATCCAAGCGAAACACATGATTTAGCTTCAAATCAATGCGAAATAGAAGGCTTAGCATCAAATCCATGCGACACAAATTATTTAGCTTCGTATACTTGCGATATAAGTGATATAGCTTCAAATGCAGGTGAAACAAACGAGTTATCTTCAAATCCAAGCGTAACACTTGATTTAACTTCAAATCAATGGGAAGTAGAAGATTTACCTTCAAATCCATGCGAAACAAATTGTTTAGCTTCAGATACTTGTGTTATACATGATTTAGCTTCAACTGCATGCGAAACAAACGAGTTAGCTTCAAATCCAAGCGAAACACATGATTTAGCTTCAAATCAATGCGAAATAGAAGGCTTAGCTTCAAATCCATGCGACACAAATTATTTAGCTTCGTATACTTGCGATATAAGTGATATAGCTTCAAATGCAGACGAAACAAACGAGTGATCTTCAAATCCAAGCGTAACACGTGATTTAATTTCAAATCCATGCGAAACAAATGGTTCAGCTTTAAATACTTGTGATACACATGATTTAGCTTCAGCTGCATGCGAAACAAACGAGTTAGCTTCAAATCCAAGCGAAACACATGATTTAGCTTCAAATCAATGCGAAGTAGAAGGCTTAGCATCAAATCCAAGCAACACAAATTATTTAGCTTCTTATACTTGCGATATAAGTGATAAAGTTTCAAATGCAGGCGAAACAAACGTGTGAGCTTTAAATCCAAGCGTAACACATGATTTAACTTCAAATCAATGGGAAGTAGAAGATTTACCTTCAAATCCATGCGAAACAAATGGTTTAGCTTCAGATACTTGTGATATATATGATTTAGCTTCAACTGCATGCGAAACAAACGAGTTAGCTTCAAATCGAAGCGAAACACATGATTTAGCTTCAAATCAATGCGAAATAGAAGGCTTAGCATCAAATCCATGCGACACAAATTATTTAGCTACGTATACTTGCGATATAAGTGATAAAGCTTCAAATGCAGGCGAAACAAACGTGTGAGCTTTAAATCCAAGCGTAACACATGATTTAACTTCAAATCAATGGGAAGTAGAAGATTTACCTTCAAATCCATGCGAAACAAATGGTTTAGCTTCAAATACTTGTGATACACATGATTTAGCTTCGGCTGCATGCGAAACAAACGAGTTAGCTTCAAATCCAAGCGAAACACATGATTTTGCTTCAAATCAATGCGAAATAGAAGTCTTAGCATCAAATCCATGCAACACAAATTATTTAGCTTGGTATACTTGCGATATAAGTGATATAGCTTCAAATGCAGACGAAACAAACGAGTGATCTTCAAATCCAAGCGTAACACGTGATTTAAGTTCAAATCCATGCGAAACAAATGGTTTAGCTTCAGATACTTGTGTTAAACATGATTTAGCTTCAACTGCATGCGAAACAAACGATTTAGCTTCACACCCAAGGGAAACACATGATTTAACTTCAAATCAATGCGAAGTAGAAGGCTTATCATCAAATCCAAGCAACACAAATTATTTAGCTTCTTATACTTGCGATATAAGTGATATAGCTTCAAATGCAGGCGAAACACACGAGTGATCTTCAAATCCAAGCGTAACACATGATTTAACTTCAAATCAATGCGAAGTAGAAGATTTACCTTCAAATCCATGCGAAACAAATGGTTTAGCTTCAGATACTTGTGATATACATGATTTAGCTTCAACTGCATGCGAAACAAACGAGTTAGCATCAGATCCAAGCGAAACACATGATTTAACTTCAAATCAATGCGAAGTTGAAGGCTTACCATCAAATCCATGCAACACAAATTATTTAGCTTCTTATACTTGCGATATAAGTGATATAGCTTCAAATGCAGGCGAAACACACGAGTGATCTACAAATCCAAGCGTAACACATGATTTAACTTCAAATCAATGCGAAGTAGAAGATTTACCTTCAAATCCATGCGAAACAAATGGTTTAGCTTCAAATACTTGTGATATACATGATTTAGCTTCAGCTGCATGCGAAACAAACGAGTTAGCTTCAAATCCAAGCGAAACACATGATTTAGCTTCAAATCAATGCGAAGTAGAAGGCTTAGCATCAAATCCATGCAACACAAATTATTTAGCTTCTTATACCTGCGATATAAGTTATATAGCTTTCAAATGCAGGCGAAACACACGAGTGATCTTCAAATCCAAGCGTAACACATGATTTAACTTCAAATCAATGGGAAGTAGGAGATTTACCTTCAAATCCATGCGAAACAAATGGTTTAGCTTCAAATACTTGTGATACACATGATTTAGCTTCGGCTGCATGCGAAACAAACGAGTTAGCTTCAAATCCAAGCGAAACACATGATTTTGCTTCAAATCAATGCGAAATAGAAGTCTTAGCATCAAATCCATGCAACACAAATTATTTAGCTTGGTATACTTGCGATATAAGTGATATAGCTTCAAATGCAGACGAAACAAACGAGTGATCTTCAAATCCAAGCGTAACACGTGATTTAAGTTCAAATCCATGCGAAACAAATGGTTTAGCTTCAGATACTTGTGTTATACATGATTTAGCTTCAACTGCATGCGAAACAAACGATTTAGCTTCACACCCAAGGGAAACACATGATTTAACTTCAAATCAATGCGAAGTAGAAGGCTTATCATCAAATCCAAGCAACACAAATTATTTGGCTTCTTATACTTGCGATATAAGTGATATAGCTTCAAATGCAGGCGAAACACACGAGTGATCTTCAAATCCAAGCGTAACACATGATTTAACTTCAAATCAATGCGAAGTAGAAGATTTACCTTCAAATCCATGCGAAACAAATGGTTTAGCTTCAAATACTTGTGATATACATGATTTAGCTTCAGCTGCATGCGAAACAAACGAGTTAGCTTCAAATCCAAGCGAAACACATGATTTAGCATCAAATCAATGCGAAGTAGAAGGCTTAGAATCAAATCCATGCGAAACAAATGGTTTAGCTTCAAATACTTGTGATATACATGATTTAGCTTCAGCTGCATGCGAAACAAACGAGTTAGCTTCAAATCCAAGCGTAACACGTGATTTAACTTCAAATCCATGCGAAACAAATGGTTCAGCTTCAAATACTTGTGATATACATGATTTAGCTTCAACTGCATGCGAAACAAACGAGTTAGCTTCAAATCCAAGCGAAACACATGATTTAGCTTCAAATCAAAGCGAAATAGAAGGCTTAGCATCAAATCCATGCAACACAAATTATTTAGCTTGGTATACTTGCGATATAAGTGATATAGCTTCAAATGCAGACGAAACAAACGAGTGATCTTCAAATCCAAATGTAACACTTGATTTAACTTCAAATCAATGGGAAGTAGAAGATTTACCTTCAAATCCATGCGAAACAAATGGTTTAGCTTCAAATACTTGTGATATACATGATTTAGATTCAGCTGCATGCGAAACAAACGAGTTAGCTTCAAATCCAAGCGAAACACATGATTTAGCTTCAAATCAATGCGAAGTAGAAGGCTTAGCATCAAATCCATGCAGCACAAATTATTTAGCTTCTTACACTTGCGATATAAGTGATAAAGCTTCAAATGCTGGCGTAACAAACGAGTGATCTTCAAATCCAAGCGTAATACGTGATTTAAATTTAAATCCATGCGAAACAAATGGTCAGCTTCAAATACTTGTGATACACATGAATTTGCTTCAGCTGCATGCGAAACAAACGATTAAGCTTCACACCCAAGGGAAACACATGATTTAACTTCAAATCAATGCGAAGTAGAAGATTTACCTTCAAATCCATGCGAAACAAATGGTTTACCTTCAGATACTTGTGATATACATGATTTAGCTTCAACTGCATACGAAACAAACGTGTTAGATTCAAATCCAAGCGAAACACATGATTTAGCTTCAAATCAATGCGAAATAGAAGGCTTATCATCAAATCCAAGCAACACAAATTATTTAGCTTCGTATACTTGCGATATAAGTGATATAGCTTCAAATGCAGGTGAAACAAACGAGTTATCTTCAAATCCAAGCGTAACACTTGATTTAACTTCAAATCAATGGGAAGTAGAAGATTTACCTTCAAATCCATGCGAAACAAATGGTTTAGCTTCAGATACTTGTGTTATACATGATTTAGCTTCAACTGCATGCGAAACAAACGAGTTAGCTTCAAATCGAAGCGAAACACATGATTTAGCTTCAAATCAATGCGAAATAGAAGGCTTAGCATCAAATCCATGCGACACAAATTATTTAGCTACGTATACTTGCGATATAAGTGATATAGCTTCAAATGCAGGTGAAACAAACGAGTGATCTTCAAATCCAAGCGTAACACATGATTTAACTTCAAATCCATGCGAAACTAATGGTTCAGCTTCAAATACTTGTGATACACATGAATTTGCTGCAGCTGCATGCGAAACAAACAATTTAGCTTCACACCCAAGGGAAACACATGATTTAACTTCAAATCAATGCGAAGTAGAAGGCTTGCCATCAAATCCATGCAACACAAATTATTTAGCTTCTTATACTTGCGATATAAGTGATATAGCTTCAAATACAGGCGAAACACACGAGTGATCTTCAAATCCAAGCATAACACATGATTTAACTTCAAATCAATAGGAAGTATAAGATTTACATTCAAATCCATGCGAAACAAATGGTTTAGCTTCAAATACTTGGGATATACATGATTTAGCTTCAACTGCATGCGAAAGAAAAGAGTTCACCTTCAAATCCAAGCGAGACACATGATTTAGCTTCAAATCAAAGCAAAATATAAGGCTTAGCATCAAATCCACGCAACACAAATTATTTAGCTTCTTATACTTGCGATATAAGTGATATAGCTTCAAATGCAGGCGAAACAAACGAGTGAGCTTTAAATCCAAGCGTAACACATGATTTAACTTCAAATCAACGCGAAGTAGAAGATTTAACTTCAAATCCATGCAAAACATATGGTTTAGCTTCAGATACTTGTGATATACATGATTTAGCTTCAACTGCATGCGAAACAAACGAGTTAGCATCAGATCCAAGCGAAACACATGATTTAACTTCAAATCAATGCGAAGTAGAAGGCTTACCATCAAATCCATGCAACACGAATTATTTAGCTTCTTATACTTGCGATATAAGTGATATAGCTTCAAATGCAGGCGAAACACACGAGTGATCTTCAAATCCAAGCGTAACACATGATTTAACTTCAAATCAATGCGAAGTAGAAGATTTACCTTCAAATCCATGCGAAACAAATGGTTTAGCTTCAGATACTTGTGATATACATGATTTAGCTTCAACTGCATGCGAAACAAACGAGTTAGCATCAGAACCAAGCGAAACACATGATTTAACTTCAAATCAATGCGAAGTAGAAGGCTTACCATCAAATCCATGCAACACAAATTATTTAGCTTCTTATACTTGCGATATAAGTGATATAGCTTCAAATGCAGGCGAAACACACGAGTGATCTACAAATCCAAGCGTAACACATGATTTAACTTCAAATCAATGGGAAGTAGGAGATTTACCTTCAAATCCATGCGAAACAAATGGTTTAGCTTCAAATACTTGTGATACACATGATTTAGCATCGGCTGCATGCGAAACAAACGAGTTAGCTTCAAATCCAAGCGAAACACATGATTTTGCTTCAAATCAATGCGAAATAGAAGTCTTAGCATCAAATCCATGCAACACAAATTATTTAGCTTGGTATACTTGCGATATAAGTGATATAGCTTCAAATGCAGACGAAACAAACGAGTGATCTTCAAATCCAAGCGTAACACGTGATTTAAGTTCAAATCCATGCGAAACAAATGGTTTAGCTTCAGATACTTGTGTTATACATGATTTAGCTTCAACTGCATGCGAAACAAACGATTTAGCTTCACACCCAAGGGAAACACGTGATTTAACTTCAAATCAATGCGAAGTAGAAGGCTTATCATCAAATCCAAGCAACACAAATTATTTAGCTTCTTATACTTGCGATATAAGTGATATAGCTTCAAATGCAGGCGAAACACACGAGTGATCTTCAAATCCAAGCGTAACACATGATTTAACTTCAAATCAATGCGAAGTAGAAGATTTACCTTCAAATCCATGCGAAACAAATGGTTTAGCTTCAGATACTTGTGATATACATGATTTAGCTTCAACTGCATGCGAAACAAACGAGTTAGCATCAGATCCAAGCGAAACACATGATTTAACTTCAAATCAATGCGAAGTAGAAGGCTTACCATCAAATCCATGCAACACAAATTATTTAGCTTCTTATACTTGCGATATAAGTGATATAGCTTCAAATGCAGGCGAAACACACGAGTGATCTACAAATCCAAGCGTAACACATGATTTAACTTCAAATCAATGCGAAGTAGAAGATTTACCTTCAAATCCATGCGAAACAAATGGTTTAGCTTCAAATACTTGTGATATACATGATTTAGCTTCAGCTGCATGCGAAACAAACGAGTTAGCTTCAAATCCAAGCGAAACACATGATTTAGCTTCAAATCAATGCGAAGTAGAAGGCTTAGCATCAAATCCATGCAACACAAATTATTTAGCTTCTTATACCTGCGATATAAGTTATATAGCTTTCAAATGCAGGCGAAACACACGAGTGATCTTCAAATCCAAGCGTAACACATGATTTAACTTCAAATCAATGGGAAGTAGGAGATTTACCTTCAAATCCATGCGAAACAAATGGTTTAGCTTCAAATACTTGTGATACACATGATTTAGCATCGGCTGCATGCGAAACAAACGAGTTAGCTTCAAATCCAAGCGAAACACATGATTTTGCTTCAAATCAATGCGAAATAGAAGTCTTAGCATCAAATCCATGCAACACAAATTATTTAGCTTGGTATACTTGCGATATAAGTGATATAGCTTCAAATGCAGACGAAACAAACGAGTGATCTTCAAATCCAAGCGTAACACGTGATTTAAGTTCAAATCCATGCGAAACAAATGGTTTAGCTTCAGATACTTGTGTTATACATGATTTAGCTTCAACTGCATGCGAAACAAACGATTTAGCTTCACACCCAAGGGAAACACGTGATTTAACTTCAAATCAATGCGAAGTAGAAGGCTTATCATCAAATCCAAGCAACACAAATTATTTGGCTTCTTATACTTGCGATATAAGTGATATAGCTTCAAATGCAGGCGAAACACACGAGTGATCTTCAAATCCAAGCGTAACACATGATTTAACTTCAAATCAATGCGAAGTAGAAGATTTACCTTCAAATCCATGCGAAACAAATGGTTTAGCTTCAAATACTTGTGATATACATGATTTAGCTTCAGCTGCATGCGAAACAAACGAGTTAGCTTCAAGTCCAAGCGAAACACATGATTTAGCATCAAATCAATGCGAAGTAGAAGGCTTAGCATCAAATCCATGCAACACAAATTATTTAGCTTCGTATACTTGCGATATAAGTGATATAGCTTCAAATGCAGACGAAACAAACGAGTGATCTTCAAATCCAAGCGTAACACGTGATTTAACTTCAAATCCATGCGAAACAAATGGTTCAGCTTCAAATACTTGTGATATACATGATTTAGCTTCAACTGCATGCGAAACAAACGAGTTAGCTTCAAATCCAAGCGAAACACATGATTTAGCTTCAAATCAAAGCGAAATAGAAGGCTTAGCATCAAATCCATGCAACACAAATTATTTAGCTTGGTATACTTGCGATATAAGTGATATAGCTTCAAATGCAGACGAAACAAACGAGTGATCTTCAAATCCAAACGTAACACTTGATTTAACTTCAAATCAATGGGAAGTAGAAGATTTACCTTCAAATCCATGCGAAACAAATGGTTTAGCTTCAAATACTTGTGATATACATGATTTAGATTCAGCTGCATGCGAAACAAACGAGTTAGCTTCAAATCCAAGCGAAACACATGATTTAGCTTCAAATCAATGCGAAGTAGAAGGCTTAGCATCAAATCCATGCAGCACAAATTATTTAGCTTCTTACACTTGCGATATAAGTGATAAAGCTTCAAATGCTGGCGTAACAAACGAGTGATCTTCAAATCCAAGCGTAATACGTGATTTAAATTTAAATCCATGCGAAACAAATGGTTCAGCTTCAAATACTTGTGATACACATGAATTTGCTTCAGCTGCATGCGAAACAAACGATTAAGCTTCACACCCAAGGGAAACACATGATTTAACTTCAAATCAATGCGAAGTAGAAGGCTTATCATCAAATCCAAGCAACAGAAATTATTTAGCTTCTTATACTTGCGATATAAGTGATATAGCTTCAAATGCAGGCGAAACAAACGAATGAGCTTTAAATCCAAGCGTAACACATGATTTAACTTCAAATCAATGCGAAGTAGATGATTTACCTTCAAATCCATGCGAAACAAATGGTTTACCTTCAGATACTTGTGATATACATGATTTAGCTTCAACTGCATACGAAACAAACGGGGTAGCTTCAAATCCAAGCGAAACACTCGATTTAGCTTCAAATCCAAGCGAAACACATGATTTAGCTTCAAATCAATGCGAAATAGAAGGCTTAGCATCAAATCCATGCGACACAAATTATTTAGCTTCGTATACTTGCGATATAAGTGATATAGCTTCAAATGCAGGTGAAACAAACGAGTTATCTTCAAATCCAAGCGTGACACTTGATTTAACTTCAAATAAATGGGAAGTAGAAGATTTACCTTCAAATCCATGCGAAACAAATGGTTTAGCTTCAAATACTTGTGATACACATGATTTAGCTTCGGCTGCATGCGAAACAAACGAGTTAGCTTCAAATCCAAGCGAAACACATGATTTTGCTTCAAATCAATGCGAAATAGAAGTCTTAGCATCAAATCCATGCAACACAAATTATTTAGCTTGGTATACTTGCGATATAAGTGATATAGCTTCAAATGCAGACGAAACAAACGAGTGATCTTCAAATCCAAGCGTAACACGTGATTTAAGTTCAAATCCATGCGAAACAAATGGTTTAGCTTCAGATACTTGTGATACACATGATTTAGCTTCGGCTGCATGCGAAACAAACGAGTTAGCTTCAAATCCAAGCGAAACACATGATTTTGCTTCAAATCAATGCGAAATAGAAGTCTTAGCATCAAATCCATGCAACACAAATTATTTAGCTTGGTATACTTGCGATATAAGTGATATAGCTTCAAATGCAGACGAAACAAACGAGTGATCTTCAAATCCAAGCGTAACACGTGATTTAAGTTCAAATCCATACGAAACAAATGGTTTAGCTTCAGATACTTGTGTTATACATGATTTAGCTTCAACTGCATGCGAAACAAACGATTTAGCTTCACACCCAAGGGAAACACATGATTTAACTTCAAATCAATGCGAAGTAGAAGGCTTATCATCAAATCCAAGCAACACAAATTATTTGGCTTCTTATACTTGCGATATAAGTGATATATCTTCAAATGCAGGCGAAACACACGAGTGATCTTCAAATCCAAGCGTAACACATGATTTAACTTCAAATCAATGCGAAGTAGAAGATTTACCTTCAAATCCATGCGAAACAAATGGTTTAGCTTCAAATACTTGTGATATACATGATTTAGCTTCAGCTGCATGCGAAACAAACGAGTTAGCTTCAAGTCCAAGCGAAACACATGATTTAGCATCAAATCAATGCGAAGTAGAAGGCTTAGCATCAAATCCATGCAACACAAATTATTTAGCTTCGTATACTTGCGATATAAGTGATATAGCTTCAAATGCAGACGAAACAAACGAGTGATCTTCAAATCCAAGCGTAACACGTGATTTAACTTCAAATCCATGCGAAACAAATGGTTCAGCTTCAAATACTTGTGATATACATGACTTAGCTTCAACTGCATGCGAAACAAACGAGTTAGCTTCAAATCCAAGCGAAACACATGATTTAGCTTCAAATCAAAGCGAAATAGAAGGCTTAGCATCAGATCCATGCAACACAAATTATTTAGCTTGGTATACTTGCGATATAAGTGATATAGCTTCAAATGCAGACGAAACAAACGAGTGATCTTCAAATCCAAACGTAACACTTGATTTAACTTCAAATCAATGGGAAGTAGAAGATTTACCTTCAAATCCATGCGAAACAAATGGTTTAGCTTCAAATACTTGTGATATACATGATTTAGATTCAGCTGCATGCGAAACAAACGAGTTAGCTTCAAATCCAAGCGAAACACATGATTTAGCTTCAAATCAATGCGAAGTAGAAGGCTTAGCATCAAATCCATGCAGCACAAATTATTTAGCTTCTTACACTTGCGATATAAGTGATAAAGCTTCAAATGCTGGCGTAACAAACGAGTGATCTTCAAATCCAAGCGTAATACGTGATTTAAATTTAAATCCATGCGAAACAAATGGTTCAGCTTCAAATACTTGTGATACACATGAATTTGCTTCAGCTGCATGCGAAACAAACGATTAAGCTTCACACCCAAGGGAAACACATGATTTAACTTCAAATCAATGCGAAGTAGAAGGCTTATCATCAAATCCAAGCAACAGAAATTATTTAGCTTCTTATACTTGCGATATAAGTGATATAGCTTCAAATGCAGGCGAAACAAACGAATGAGCTTTAAATCCAAGCGTAACACATGATTTAACTTCAAATCAATGCGAAGTAGATGATTTACCTTCAAATCCATGCGAAACAAATGGTTTACCTTCAGATACTTGTGATATACATGATTTAGCTTCAACTGCATACGAAACAAACGGGGTAGCTTCAAATCCAAGCGAAACACTCGATTTAGCTTCAAATCCAAGCGAAACACATGATTTAGCTTCAAATCAATGCGAAATAGAAGGCTTAGCATCAAATCCATGCGACACAAATTATTTAGCTTCGTATACTTGCGATATAAGTGATATAGCTTCAAATGCAGGTGAAACAAACGAGTTATCTTCAAATCCAAGCGTGACACTTGATTTAACTTCAAATCAATGGGAAGTAGAAGATTTACCTTCAAATCCATGCGAAACAAATGGTTTAGCTTCAAATACTTGTGATACACATGATTTAGCTTCGGCTGCATGCGAAACAAACGAGTTAGCTTCAAATCCAAGCGAAACACATGATTTTGCTTCAAATCAATGCGAAATAGAAGTCTTAGCATCAAATCCATGCAACACAAATTATTTAGCTTGGTATACTTGCGATATAAGTGATATAGCTTCAAATGCAGACGAAACAAACGAGTGATCTTCAAATCCAAGCGTAACACGTGATTTAAGTTCAAATCCATGCGAAACAAATGGTTTAGCTTCAGATACTTGTGATACACATGATTTAGCTTCGGCTGCATGCGAAACAAACGAGTTAGCTTCAAATCCAAGCGAAACACATGATTTTGCTTCAAATCAATGCGAAATAGAAGTCTTAGCATCAAATCCATGCAACACAAATTATTTAGCTTGGTATACTTGCGATATAAGTGATATAGCTTCAAATGCAGACGAAACAAACGAGTGATCTTCAAATCCAAGCGTAACACGTGATTTAAGTTCAAATCCATACGAAACAAATGGTTTAGCTTCAGATACTTGTGTTATACATGATTTAGCTTCAACTGCATGCGAAACAAACGATTTAGCTTCACACCCAAGGGAAACACATGATTTAACTTCAAATCAATGCGAAGTAGAAGGCTTATCATCAAATCCAAGCAACACAAATTATTTGGCTTCTTATACTTGCGATATAAGTGATATATCTTCAAATGCAGGCGAAACACACGAGTGATCTTCAAATCCAAGCGTAACACATGATTTAACTTCAAATCAATGCGAAGTAGAAGATTTACCTTCAAATCCATGCGAAACAAATGGTTTAGCTTCAAATACTTGTGATATACATGATTTAGCTTCAGCTGCATGCGAAACAAACGAGTTAGCTTCAAGTCCAAGCGAAACACATGATTTAGCATCAAATCAATGCGAAGTAGAAGGCTTAGCATCAAATCCATGCAACACAAATTATTTAGCTTCGTATACTTGCGATATAAGTGATATAGCTTCAAATGCAGACGAAACAAACGAGTGATCTTCAAATCCAAGCGTAACACGTGATTTAACTTCAAATCCATGCGAAACAAATGGTTCAGCTTCAAATACTTGTGATATACATGACTTAGCTTCAACTGCATGCGAAACAAACGAGTTAGCTTCAAATCCAAGCGAAACACATGATTTAGCTTCAAATCAAAGCGAAATAGAAGGCTTAGCATCAAATCCATGCAACACAAATTATTTAGCTTGGTATACTTGCGATATAAGTGATATAGCTTCAAATGCAGACGAAACAAACGAGTGATCTTCAAATCCAAACGTAACACTTGATTTAACTTCAAATCAATGGGAAGTAGAAGATTTACCTTCAAATCCATGCGAAACAAATGGTTTAGCTTCAAATACTTGTGATATACATGATTTAGATTCAGCTGCATGCGAAACAAACGAGTTAGCTTCAAATCCAAGCGAAACACATGATTTAGCTTCAAATCAATGCGAAGTAGAAGGCTTAGCATCAAATCCATGCAGCACAAATTATTTAGCTTCTTACACTTGCGATATAAGTGATAAAGCTTCAAATGCTGGCGTAACAAACGAGTGATCTTCAAATCCAAGCGTAATACGTGATTTAAATTTAAATCCATGCGAAACAAATGGTTCAGCTTCAAATACTTGTGATACACATGAATTTGCTTCAGCTGCATGCGAAACAAACGATTAAGCTTCACACCCAAGGGAAACACATGATTTAACTTCAAATCAATGCGAAGTAGAAGGCTTATCATCAAATCCAAGCAACACAAATTATTTAGCTTCTTATACTTGCGATATAAGTGATATAGCTTCAAATGCAGGCGAAACAAACGAATGAGCTTTAAATCCAAGCGTAACACATGATTTAACTTCAAATCAATGCGAAGTAGAAGATTTACCTTCAAATCCATGCGAAACAAATGGTTTACCTTCAGATACTTGTGATATACATGATTTAGCTTCAACTGCATACGAAACAAACGTGTTAGCTTCAAATCCAAGCGAAACACTCGATTTAGCTTCAAATCCAAGCGAAACACATGATTTAGCTTCAAATCAATGCGAAATAGAAGGCTTAGCATCAAATCCATGCGACACAAATTATTTAGCTTCGTATACTTGCGATATAAGTGATGTAGCTTCAAATGCAGGTGAAACAAACGAGTTATCTTCAAATCCAAGCGTGACACTTGATTTAACTTCAAATCAATGGGAAGTAGAAGATTTACCTTCAAATCCATGCGAAACAAATGGTTTAGCTTCAAATACTTGTGATACACATGATTTAGCTTCGGCTGCATGCGAAACGAACGAGTTAGCTTCAAATCCAAGCGAAACACATGATTTTGCTTCAAATCAATGCGAAATAGAAGTCTTAGCATCAAATCCATGCAACACAAATTATTTAGCTTGGTATACTTGCGATATAAGTGATATAGCTTCAAATGCAGACGAAACAAACGAGTGATCTTCAAATCCAAGCGTAACACGTGATTTAACTTCAAATCCATGCGAAACAAATTGTTCAGCTTCAAATACTTGTGATACACGTGAATTTGCTTCAGCTGCATGTGAAACAAACGATTTAGCTTCACACCCAAGGGAAACACATGATTTAACTTCAAATCAATGCGAAGTAGAAGGCTTACCATCAAATCCAAGCAACACAAATTATTTAGCTTCTTATCCTTGCGATATAAGTGATATAGCTTCAAATGCAGGCGAAACAAACGAATGAGCTTTAAATCCAAGCGTAACACATGATTTAACTTCAAATCAACGCGAAGTAGAAGATTTAACTTCAAATCCATGCGAAACATATGGTTTAGCTTCAGATACTTGTGATATACATGATTTAGCTTCAACTGCATGCGAAACAAACGAGTTAGCATCAGATCCAAGCGAAACACATGATTTAACTTCAAATCAATGCGAAGTAGAAGGCTTACCATCAAATCCATGCAACACAAATTATTTAGCTTCTTATACTTGCGATATAAGTGATATAGCTTCAAATGCAGGCGAAACACACGAGTGATCTTCAAATCCAAGCGTAACACATGATTTAACTTCAAATCAATGCGAAGTAGAAGATTTACCTTCAAATCCATGCGAAACAAATGGTTTAGCTTCAGATACTTGTGATATACATGATTTAGCTTCAACTGCATGCGAAACAAACGAGTTAGCATCAGATCCAAGCGAAACACATGATTTAACTTCAAATCAATGCGAAGTAGAAGACTTACCATCAAATCCATGCAACACAAATTATTTAGCTTCTTATACTTGCGATATAAGTGATATAGCTTCAAATGCAGGCGAAACACACGAGTGATCTACAAATCCAAGCGTAACACATGATTTAACTTCAAATCAATGCGAAGTAGAAGATTTACCTTCAAATCCATGCGAAACAAATGGTTTAGCTTCAAATACTTGTGATATACATGATTTAGCTTCAGCTGCATGCGAAACAAACGAGTTAGCTTCAAATCCAAGCGAAACACATGATTTAGCTTCAAATCAATGCGAAGTAGAAGGCTTAGCATCAAATCCATGCAACACAAATTATTTAGCTTCTTATACCTGCGATATAAGTTATATAGCTTTCAAATGCAGGCGAAACACACGAGTGATCTTCAAATCCAAGCGTAACACATGATTTAACTTCAAATCAATGGGAAGTAGGAGATTTACCTTCAAATCCATGCGAAACAAATGGTTTAGCTTCAAATACTTGTGATACACATGATTTAGCTTCGGCTGCATGCGAAACAAACGAGTTAGCTTCAAATCCAAGCGAAACACATGATTTTGCTTCAAATCAATGCGAAATAGAAGTCTTAGCATCAAATCCATGCAACACAAATTATTTAGCTTGGTATACTTGCGATATAAGTGATATAGCTTCAAATGCAGACGAAACAAACGAGTGATCTTCAAATCCAAGCGTAACACGTGATTTAAGTTCAAATCCATGCGAAACAAATGGTTTAGCTTCAGATACTTGTGTTATACATGATTTAGCTTCAACTGCATGCGAAACAAACGATTTAGCTTCACACCCAAGGGAAACACATGATTTAACTTCAAATCAATGCGAAGTAGAAGGCTTATCATCAAATCCAAGCAACACAAATTATTTGGCTTCTTATACTTGCGATATAAGTGATATAGCTTCAAATGCAGGCGAAACACACGAGTGATCTTC